>NW_019384744.1:68001-132473 GCF_000671375.1 Centruroides sculpturatus | reverse complement strand
GTACTTTGTATTATATTGTATTAATAAACAAAATTATTTGCTTATTTTTCACTTATGTGGAACCTAACCCTATACCTCGCTGTAAATATGGGTTCGTTTTACACCGATTCGATTTGTGCCGGCTTTTGTAGGAGGGCTACCTGTATACAGAAACAACCAAGCCTGAATATTCATTAATAAACAAAATTATTTGCTTATTTTTCACTTATGTAGAACCCAACCCTATACCTCGCTGTAAATTTGGGTTAATTTTACACCGATTCGATTTGTGCCAGCTTTTGTAGAAATGGAACTATGGCATAAACCGAAGGATACCTGTATAATTTCTAGTGAAACATATGATGGAATTTATCCTCAAAATAATGTTGGTAGTGAACTTGAAGATATGTTTGAATTATTATTTTATAATATAACTGGTTTAAAGAATAAAACTGACAATACATAGTTTTGGAATTTAATAATTTGGCAGAGATATTTTGTTTGGTTAAAACATGGTATGATAATGATAATGCCAAAAAGTTTATTTGATAACATAACAAGTTTAAAAGGTAAATGTTACCTTGGTAGACCCAATGGTCTACCAAGCCCTCTTCCAGAATCTTGACAATATGTGCCAGATGAAATACAATGTAGGTAAAATCAAAAGTTTTTATTAATATGCAAAATTTTGAGTTTGAGATTATTTGCTGCTAATGCATTTTGGTATTTATAACAGTTTTATGAGTTTTGAAACTTTATTGTTTTTTATGGAATTTATAACCATAATTAATATTAGTTGTATTAATAGTAATATAACCAAATAATGTTGGAAATTGAGAAAAATTTCAAAGAATTTTGGAAAAAGTGCTATTCAATGGTTTTTTTCACATGATGCTATCTGTAAGTAATGAATCTGAATTTAAAGTTGGTGATCTGGGCAAAATATAACAGTTGTAATTGATAAAACTGTATTTTGTAAAAGAAATAACGAAAAATGTCTTAAGGTAATTCATTGAGTTGTCAGAGGCATATGTCAGCAAGATAATGCATGCTGTGTATGCAAAGTGAATGACAGATCCAAACAAACTGTTGATTGGTTAATTTCAAAATATGGTAAAACAGGAAGCACTGTCTACATGGACGAATGAAAGAGATCTAATCATATAGACTATTTGTTAGGAATAGATGTTACACATAAATGTGAAACATGCAAAATATTTCATCAACCTGGATACCGGTGTGCATACACAGACAATAGAATTCATTTTCGCTATCCCGTCCCATCAAGATTTGCCCATGTGCAACTGGTCATTGGAGGTTATTTCTGCAAGGTGTGCTGAAATACCATAGTTTTAGTAATTTCTCCCTTTCGAGTTGGAAAGGAGATTTTAATTTCTCAATTGATAGTCTCCATTCAGACCTCTAAGTTGACTTCCTTCCAGGACCTCACAATAATATCAATGTAATTTTAGATAGTTTTTTTAGTTTTCATATATTTGAAGTTTATACTATTCATAAAAACATAATATTTTTGAGTCTATCTTTTAATCCTTTAATCTAACCACAGAAGTAACAGTTACAATGGTTTTGAAGAATAAACTTCTTTAACAAAGGTAAAAAATAGGTTAAAAAAATTCACGAAGTTAAAAACGATCAAGTGTCAGCCTTTTATTAGAGGATCTGACATCTTTACATTAAAACCAAAAATAATTCTTCTCACTATACTATCCTTATCCAATTTATAACTGCTTCTAGCCCTCTGGTAATAGGTATGAGTTATCCACTTCATTTGCATATGGTTACAATTTTCATGTTGACTCGAAATATTTTCTCTCTTCTCTTCTTCTTAGAGAAAAAAATATCCTGAGTCAACATGAAAATTTTTTATTTTTATATTTGGGTTATATTCAGTTAAATTTCCCATATTATGTGAAATAACTGAATTATTATATGAGAAAATGAATGTATTTTGCTTAATTCTTACAACATACTCTGTAAAAGAGTATGTTGTAAGAATTAAGCGAAATACATTCATTTTCTCATATACGGTATTTCTGTGAAGTATCCCACAAAACTGGCTCACTCATCAAGTGAATAAATGACCAAGTAAATAATTTTCACATAGAAAAAAGAAACAAATGTGACAAAATAAAATTAAACAAAGAAACCCTTTAAAAACTTAGTTTTATTCACCCTGTATTTATAACATCAGTAAGTAGCAAATAAAATAGTTTAGAATTTAAAACTGCTTATTCAGGAAACCAAATTTCAAAGTTGTAAATATCTTGATATGTTTAATAATATCTATTGTATTTAATACAGATTCATATTTAATAAATATCAACTTTCTGTCATCATTATTCAATTTTGTTAAATTAATTTTATTAACTGATTTTTTTATTTACATTTTGTAAACTTTTTTAAATTGTTTTTGTATGCATTATAATAATCTAATTTCCAAAGAAAATTATTTATTTTATATTTACCCTTGGTCAAGATAATTCTGAATAAGATCAATTATTGATGCAAAGGAAAAAATCTGTTATTTATTTCATATCAAAATACAGTATTCATTTTGAATTTTGATGTAATTCAATATTCTAATATTCATCTAATAAAATTGTGCATACACATGCAAGAAAAATTGTGTGGCTCTGTTTCATTACATCATTATTCCAGATTTAATGCTAAAAGAATACAAGTTAATTGTTTATATACTGAATTATTTTATGTAACTTACAACTTTCACCATATAATACTGCACAATAGTTGACAGATTTCATGTATTATTTTGTTATATTATAAATATATTTTAATTTTCATGATTAATAATTGTTTTCAATTTTTAAACTTATAATTTTCAATGTATTGTTATTTTTCTCTTAAAAAAAATTTTAAGAACAAAATGAAAGTATCTGTATTGTTCCAATTTATTTCATTTGATTTTGTATGTTTTTATTTAAATATTTGCTTTTTGTTTTTAACTAAATGATCTATTATGGTACTTTTTATTGTTATTTGTCCTACTTACCACAAGAGAGATGAAACTATCCAATAGCCAAAAGCTATCCAGGAGTTCCTGTCCTTGTAAACTCAATTTAAGATATATTCCTTGTTTTACATATAAACTGCAAAGCAATTAATGATTTAACAATCACTGCATTGCAACTTGTATTACTCTGTATTTATTATATTTATTACAAAAATCCATTTTTTATTGTAATGATCATTTTTAAACACTTAAATTTAGAAATGTTACAGCTAATGCATAGTTGGAAAGATTATGCTTGATAATTATGATGGTCTTAACACCAATTAACAGACCAATTAACCAATACATTAACAGACTTTTCTAAGTGCTTTTTATTTAATACACTTTTTCCCCATTTGCATTTTCATTTTAACACACTTGACAAATATCAAAACTATTTTCCTATCAGAATTTTAAAAAATTTTTTCCATAATTTTTAAAGAATATTTAAATAATAATAACTATTTTAATTATATATATGGTATCTTCTACAATCAATTCTCAGAAATCCTAATATATTGATGGTTTTCCAACTTCAAAATTATAGTATTTATTATAGCTGTTGTTACTGATTAACTTGAACTGGGTTTCATGTTTTTTTTTATTAACTCAGATAACACTATAGTTTTTAAATACAATAAAAATTAATTAAAATACAAATACTTCAGAATTTGATGTAATCAGATTGAAATTCGAAATTGCCGTTAAAAAAAGTAACATTTTGTTCTAAATTTATATTACAAAAAATAAATTAAACCAATTATAATAAAAATTTAAAACAAACCATTATTAATATAGCAGAATTTTTTTTATAGAGAACAAATGTTTTCAGTTATCTTAAATGACCATCATCAAGTTCTAGAACAAAATGATTTTGAAAAACAATGAAAAATACAAAACAAATTTTTGGCTTTACAGTCCACTGTTTCAGTCAGTTTTTGGTTGTCAATGGTGACTATGAAATGGTAGATTGTAAATACAAATTTTTTTTTGTATTCTTCATTGTGTTTTTACTATGTAAATTACCTTCAGCCATTTTAAATGAAAATGATTTAAAAATACAAAATTCATGCAAGCAGAATAAAGAATACTTAACTGTTAATGTAATCCTGCATTGTTCCAGGAACTCCAACTTACAAAAACTGTAACAATCTTCATAACAAGCTATCTGTAATTTCTGGCTGATATTGCCAAACATAATTTGGCAATGTCAGCCAGAAATTTTTTAACTTTAACTTAAACTTTTAACCAATTTAAATTTGTTATGAAGATGGTTAAAATCATTTAGAGTTCCTGGAACAATGCAGAATTATATTAATAACTAGGTATTCTTTGTTCTATTGTGTAATATTTGTATTTTGATTCATTTTTGTTCTAAAACCTAATGATAGCTAGTTAAAGATGACTGAATATTTTTGTTCTCTATAATCCAACAGTGTTTATTTCTAAAAGTTTGTTTTAAATTATTTGATTCATTCATATAGCTTATTTAATTTTTGTTCAAATATTATTACAGTAAACTAAGAATCATGTATACACTTAAAATAAATTAATGGTAAAATTAAATAAAGCAAACTGCAAAAATTTTAAAGTTTCTAAATAAGTTTTTAAAAATAAAAATTCTAATGTTTTAATTAAGTATTAAGTAAAAATATTAAGTAAATGTTTGTGAACTTTTATTTTTGGATATTAATCTTATATTTTCATGTCATGATAATAGAACTAAATGCATATTGATGCAATTACTTGCAGGTTACTATTTGAATATTTTTTAGAGTTTAATATAATTGTTATTTTTTATTCTTTCAATGATGATTTCTCTTCATTTTGCAATGAAAAAGAATATTGTTAATGTTATATTTTTTGTACTTAATACCTGTTACATGTTCTTTCAGTTATTCCATGCAATCATAATGTAATATGCAATATGTACTGTTTCTACTGCCAACTTGTTACTTATTGATATTTTGAATATTCTGAATATAATGACCAAATACCAACTCCTAGATTTTTAAACTGCAATTAAGCTAATGATTATATTATAATAAAAAAACTATTTGATTTTATCTAAAGGTAGGTATTTAGGTTGCCATCTTTGTGCTAATAGAAAGTGCACTAGGAAAGTTCTGCAATATAGCTTTTTTTCCAACTTATGCATCCTTCAGAACCAATCATTAAACCATGCTTTCCATGTTTCCTATGGTAACTGGGCCCATTCTTCATCCTGTAAGAGCTTGTCATCAAGAGAGAATCACTGCCACTTCAGCTGATTCTTCACATAAGAAAACAAGGCAAAATCACATAAGGTAATATTAGGGCTAAGGGGAGATGTTCAAGAATATTCAAATAAGTCATGCAGGTGTTAGCCCAATATACAAGAGTGTTATCATGGTACAAGAACCAAGTTGTAGGAGAGAAACTGGATGTTCTTATACAAAGATGACTAGTAAAAAGGTAGAAAATGTTTGTTTTTTTCATTAAATTACTTATTATTTGCTGGATTTTTAATGTTCTTGTCATCAATTTGCAAGAACCAACTGTTGGCCCATAACTTTGGATGTAGATTTTCTAGTGTCTACAGAACACTGGGTAGGCACTGTTCAGTGTACTAGTCAGTGCATCTGCTGCATCTCCAGTGCCAAATTCTCTATGGCTCCCCTAACTTGAAGAATGTGGCAACCATTCTCTTCTTTACTGACTATGATTTTCTGATTCTTATTGAGGATCATTCATTTGCAAAGACCCATCTTTTTTTTTTAATTTTGTGGAGATATTGTAGTAATAAAGCCAAGTTTCATCACCTGTTACAATACTGTTCAGACAACGAAAGATTCTGTTCTCTAACCTTTTCAGCATCTCCTGATACCAAACATTTGCACCTCATTTGCTCTTTGGTTAATGTGTGGAGCACTCACAAAGAGCACACTTTTCTTACTTTGATGTGATTATGTGGAATGGTGTGTATTGCAGGTGCGTGGATGCCCAACTTTCCTCTACCTGACAGTAGGTCACATATCTATCCCACTCCAACATTTTCTTTACATCAGTAATGTTCTTTTCAGGGATAGGAGTTTGACCTGAATAGGAATCATCATCCAGACTGAAATTTCCCCCTGGAACTCTTAATATCATCTGAATATGGTGATTCAGTGTGGAAAATCTGCCCCCAACAAAGTCATTTCCTTCAAACACTGTTCATTGGTCAGCCCCTTTAGTAAAATTATGACATAAAATTGCATAGTACTCAGATTTTTGTGGTCTTTTAAATTATTACTTTTATAAAGATTACTTTTCTTTGAATGGAATATAATTATAACAACAAAAAATTGAATATTTTATCTATTTACTTATTTATTTTATTTCAACATTTCATACTTCTTTCGAAATGCTACAATAAAACAAAAAATAAATTTAATTATATAGGAAAAAGTGGAGAAAATAAGAAAGAATATTCAGTAATAAGTTGAATGTATATAATTATATTCCTTAGTTTAGATGGTGCAATTTTTAAAGTATTCATGATGAATGAGTGGTACATAGGGTAATAAATCCATCATATTTTTATACTTTTTTTTAGTAATAGGCCTAGGTTTTGCATTTAAAGATGAAACAGATAATACTGTTTTTCTGAAACTACTTGGCCTACCCTGTTTTGGTGATAAATCAAAAGTTTTAAATTGTGAATCTTTTTCCATTTATGTTTTATAAAATAATTTATATGGCACATTTCTTGAAAATCTTATCCAGAAAATATTCAACCAATTGACAGTTTCTCCAACAGTATTTTATGTTCTTTTCGAAATTGCCTCCTCCAGACGTTTGGTTGAATAGAAGTTTACCACAATTGTAGTAGAACTGCTTAATTCTGATTGTGTTTGTTAACTCTTCTGTGACTATGGATGATGGGCAACAGAGAGCTGTGCTCCCGCACTGTCGTTATTTAGAATGGACTTGCCTCACCTTCAAAATCAATTCACAGTAAATATCGTTGATGATATAAATTACTAGTAATAAATTTATACTGATATTGAAAGATATTTATTGTGAATTGATTAAACACACAAAATTTATGTTAATTTGTAATAAGAATTAGCTTTAACTATTTTTTCAGAAAATGGACTTACCCCACTTTCAAAATCAACAGCTCATATAATAATTAAATCTGCTATCAAATTTAAAAGTAAGAAAATTTCAATTGTAAAACAAAAAACTAAAAACTAAGTAATAAATTTATTAATGACAACTTAAATTTAATAGGTCAACATTATAAAGAAAATAAAGATAAAAAAAAATAAGTAAAAGATTTAAATACTCAACAAAAAAAGAAAGAGAATTATGAGAAAACAACCTAATCATAAATAAATCAGGTATTGTAATTCCAGAAAAAATTAAAAGAATAGAAAATGCTACAAGTTTAGAATTACAGTCAAGTCTGCATAAGTCATCATAGGTATAACTAGACACCATTGGTTAAGTAGTCAGTTTTCTGTGGTCCTGGCCAACTTACATAAGCATTAATGTTAAAAAACTCTGGTTTACTCAACACTGTTTAACTCGTCACCACTGGATAAATCAACATACTTTTTCTGTCCCACACTCATTTAGACATCTGATAAGTCAACTCCACTCCTGAAAAAAAATGAGTTAACGCCACAGCAGAATCTGATTTTGCATTTTTTCCTTTTTCATTCATGTGTTATTTGCAGTAAATGTTTCATATTTCTGTTAGAAATGAGTATCCAAAACCTAACAACACTTATACTGAAGGAAAAATACAAACTTGTATCTGAATTTGAACGTAATAAAACTTTGCAAGCCAAACTTGCAAAACAAGAAAACCTTTCAAGAACAACATTGGTGGTAATTCTGAAGAAAAAAGAGGAAATTAGTAAAATTTTTCTTGGGTCTTCGTCACGGCTGTCTCAAACGCTAGAGAAAGTCACCGTACAAAGATGTCGAAGATGCTCTGGTATGTTGGCTAAAGTAAATTCATTCATCAAATCTTCCTGTTTCAGGGCCTATACTGAAACAAAAAGCAATGGAAATCACTGAGGTATTTGGAGTAGAAACTAACTTTAGTGCGATGGATGGTGAGAGATACATTGTGTGTACTATATAAAGCAGTATTATATTTTCCGAATTGTAGTTTTGTGGTTTTTTTCAACTTCGTTTTAATCATCATATTGGAAAACTTGACACATTTCCACTTCCCCTTGGGATGTTGACTTATGCAGACTTGACTGTATAATCTATACTAATATTATAAAGAGGTAAAGTTTGTAAGTTTGGATGTAGGAGGTAATCTCCGAAACTACTCATCTGATTTCAAAAATTCTTTCACCAATATTTAGAATGGACCTTCAGGGTGGACATAGGCTGTATATTATTCTGTTAAACATTCATATAAATGAAAAGATATCATCTAGGTAAGCGTTATAGTTTTGGTGTCAGCAGGTGGCGAGGGGCAAGATGCGTACATATACAAGATAGATAACCGCGTGGCGCAGTCAAGTGGTCAGCGAGATATGCAGTGCACATCTGAACTTGTAGTATATAAAGTTGACACG
This sequence comes from Centruroides sculpturatus, assembly GCF_000671375.1. Lineage (NCBI taxonomy): Eukaryota > Metazoa > Arthropoda > Arachnida > Scorpiones > Buthidae > Centruroides > Centruroides sculpturatus. The sequence continues at coordinate 123,896 of NW_019384744.1, read as the reverse complement.
GGGAACGGATGCACTTAAGTTTGCTTTATTCGAACTCTTAGTCTTAATGTTCGATTTTATGTTCAAATTTATATTTATGAATGATTCGAGAAGCTCCAACTTATTTTTCAAATTTAGTAAACTAGAAAAAGAACCCAGAAGGGATTACGAAAACGTTTGTTATTTATCACTTAGTGTTACTACAGATTGGTTAGTGGTTGCTGTAAATCTTAATTATCATTATCCCAGTGTGGTAAGCAGATATCTAAAATTTTCTAATTAGTCTTGAAGAGGGAGGACCTAATTTGTGCACTTGGTGAAAACAGGTAAGATCAGCTATAATCTAATGATCTTAATCTTTGCTATCGTTTTTGTTCGAGCAATGCCAGGCTCATCTGCTAGTGTTTTTATGAAAGCTTTATGTAAGTTGTATTTTATTTGTTACAACTGAATAGGTTTTTTACAGCCAAAATGCATTTTGTAACAACAAATGGAATAATAAATGTATATATCAGTAAAAAGTGCATCAGTGTTTTTAATTTGTCACTGGAACTGCAAGTGGACTTATTAAAAAATGGCTTTGGAAAGAGGAACCCTAGTGGATACCTATTGGTAATATTATGATTAAAATACTCATCTTTTGTTCTCTCAACATAGCTCAACGTTAATGCAATAACTTGACTTTAACTGATAGCTGGGGCTGCTGTTTATGGTTACAAGTCAATTTTGAACTTCACACCATTTGATGTACACAACCTTACATGACCTCTGATGGTGCCATATTGCAAAACTTTTCTAGTGTTCTACATATTAATAATTTGTAATTAATTTTGAATTAAACTAAATAATTTTAAAGATTCTATTGAAAGTATATTCCCGGTATGTATACAGAAACATCACCAAACAATAACCTAAATATTTGGGCTATAACTCCACTAATTTAATGATTAATACTAAATAATTTGTTACTAGAGGTAGATGTTAGGCACCATCTCTTAACTATTATAATTATTAATTTAGTTAAGAGATCGCACCTAATGTCTACCTCTAGTAGCAAATTGCTTAGTATTAATCATTACATTAACGAAGTTATAGCCTGATTATTTAGGTGATTGTTTAGTGAGTTTCTATAAGATTCTATTGTGTTGTTCAGAAAGTTCATAGCAATTTTTCATAGCTGACAGTTGAAATACTGGATGAGGCCAAAACTTTTAGAATCAATGAATATTACAAAAAAATTACACTGTCTGTTACAAGACAAATTAAATGTTTATTTCCAAAATCCATTAAGATTATTTAAATAATCTTAATGGATTTTTTTTTTTGAAATGGACATTTAATTCATCTTGCAAAAATGAAAGCAAGTAAGTTGCATTTCAGCATTTGTTTTTTTTTTTTTTCTATTGAAAAGGCAAAAATGCCATACAAACAGAAAAAGAAATACAGTAGACCCCCTATAATGCGGGTTCCTATAATGCGGATTCCTATAACGCGGTGAAAAATTGTGATAGTATTCGTATAAAGACGCTAAAAGGGACGCGTAAAATGCGGTAAAACATCATCGCTGACTCATGTTGTGACAGAATTGGTCGAATCTGGACCAATAGTAGATGAGCAGCTGAACTACTTACATGCTACGGAGAGTTTAGACGGGTAAGTTGAGTTTACCATTGTCTGTACAGTATTATTATCGTCTGTACAATATTAATTTAATTTATTTTAACTTTATTATAATTATATATATACTTCCGCCGTCCAGTTTAGGCGAGTAAGTTTAGTTTACTATCGTCTGTACAGTATGTAAACTAGGTACCATAAGTCTAATACAGCATTAATTTTATACATTTCTTGTGAAAGAAACATTTCTTATTCAACAGCCATAAAAATTATTTATATTAATGATGTCTCCAAAGTTCAACGAAGTTTTCGCAGAAAAATAACTTATCAGAAATCGCAGCCACTGTTTGGTGTGCTGCTCCACGACGAAAACAAGCTTAAGCAATGGCAACGTCAAACTGTGCACACTCATTAAGTAATCCTACAATTTTTTGTTTATAGTATAGTTTATATGGATTATTCCCAAAAAATTTTACGTATTTTGGAAATATTGAGTCGAATTAGTCTAGAAACGATTAATTTTATGGAAGAAAACCTTTCAAACAGCCATAGTCCGTAAACTGCACACGTGTCGGGCTGCGATTGGCTCGTGTATTTAAGGATTCCTACAACGCAAAATTCGTATAAAGCAAAACGTATCTACCGTGTTATAGGGGGATCGACTGTATGTCATGTTTATAGTGAGGGTGCTGTAGCAGAATCAACTGTTCAAAAGTGGTTTGCTAAATTTAAAGCAGGTAATTTCAACCTTAAAGATGCTCACACTGACAAAGACTAGCCATTATTGAAAAGGACCAGATCAAGACATTGCTCTGATATGTGAATCATTATGACATTTGAGTACCTCACAATATAATGAAAAGAATTCATTGGATCATATCTCCATTTGAAATTATCTTTAAAAACAAAATGAAAATGACATTTTTCTGAAATGCCTTATGACAAATGAAAAGTGGACTGTTTATAACAACATCAGCCAAAAACAATTGTGGAGAAAGAAAAATGAACTACCATTAAAAATTGCAAAAGCCAATCTTTATCCAAAGAAGGTCATGATCACCATCTGGAAGGATTGAAAAGGAATTTTGTACAATGAGCTGTTTCCACAGAATCAAATAATCAATTCTGATAAGTATTGTTCCCAACTGGATCAACCGAAGTAAAACATCCAGAATTGGTCAACAGAAAAGGCATTGTTTCATCAAGATAATGACAAATGGCACAATTATTTACAAACACCAAAAATTATTGAACTACACTGGGATGCTTTATTCCACTCCCAAATTCACGTAACCTTGCTTCATTAGACTCCCATTTGTTCCAGACTCTGAATAATTTCCTTTGTGATAGAAACTTTGATAGTTTGGAAGTTTGCAAAAACCATATGAAATAGTTTTTTGCAGGAAAAATAGGAAGTTCTATGAAAAGGTTTTATGAAGCTTCCCCATAGATGGCAGCATGTCTTTAAAAACAACGGCACATACATAATTGAATAAAGATATGTTCAGGAAGTTCGTAGCAATTTTTAAGAGAAATAAAAGAAATGTTTTGAAACAAAAAACCAGTTTTTAGTTTTAAAACAATTTCTTTTAAATTTCTTTTAAAAACTGCTAAAAACTTCCTGAACAACCTAAAAATAAAAATAAAAATATTGATCTTAAATGAAACTGAAACATCATCTATTTACCGTACAGATGCATTATCAGTTAAACCAACAAGACTTCCAATCAATCTTTACTTTTAAACATATATTAATTTGGATCAAATAACCATACATGTCAATTGCCAGAATCTTCTAAATTATTTAATTTAATTCAAAATTAATTACTAATTATTAATTAATATTGGCATGAAGATAGTGATCTAACCTCTTATCTTCAGGTCAAATTCTGAAGTTTTATTATATAATCATTAATTTGATAATAGCCAGAAAATCCAGCAATTCATATCTGACCATTAATACATAATAAATAAACTGTTATGTGAATTTATAAACACTATATCCAGACACACACACACATATATATATATAATGCTTTTTAAAATAGGTCTTCATTGTTTTTGATCAAGAAAAACACAAATATTTTATATCATGTTTCATTGTGTGTATTCATTATTATTTTTTACTTACTTCTGCAACTTACACAGTATATTGAACATATGAAAACTTAAAGCAGCTTTTAATTAATATTCATATTTATAATTTGTGTATTAATTAAGACAAAACTTTTTGTAACTTTTTATTGATTAATTTTGATGTCACTTGAAGTCTTTATAATATCTCTCCTTAATTATAAACTTGATGTTATCTTTGCCATTTTCTTTTATATTGTTTCTTAACATTTAAAAAAATTATATATTGTTTTCAAAGTTATAAAATTGTTTGTCAAGCTTTCCATGTTTTTATAAAAACTATAGCTCATTCATAAAACAGAAGGATTCTCCTTTTTTCTTCTTTGTATCTTTAAGTGTCTCATATACCCTTTGCAGGTTTGTGGGAACTATTTTTACTTTTTACTTTACTTTATCTTTATTTACTCCCGATACCGCAAGAGCATAATCGGGTTAAATACAGAGATATGTCAAAGCACAGGTAAATACATACATAATAACAGACAGATAACGTACAAACAGTATGACAATGGAAAAGTATGAACAGATGGTAAGATGACCAGTACAAATCAACCGATATTATACAAAACTTGAGAGTAGAATAACATGTATGGTAGTGGGAACTATTTGTCAGAAAAAATGCTATTCATTAATTAGAAGAGCAATAATAATCTTTTCTAGTTGAGAAAAATTACAGAATAAGTTGCATTCTCTGCCAATTGTAAAGTAGCATGAAGAATGGAAAGAAATTTTGGAAGTTAGCTAAAAAAATTGCTTAGTCTACAAAATTATACAAAGATCCTTTTAAAGCTAGAAGAGAGAAATAAAGAATTCCTCTTCACTTTATAACAGCATGAAAAGCTTAACAAAATAATTTAAAACAAACCCCATGTTTTCATGTCAAGAGACAATAAAGAGAAGAAAATGGAAAGAGAAATGAAGTGTGAGTAAGATCAGTTAAAGTTATAAAGGCAAGAAAAAAGAAATTACCATACATGGAAGCTATAAGAAGCAGCTCAGGAAATAGAGTAAAATACATAAAACAACTTAATCAAAAGAAAATACTATAGCATTAAGTGAACTAGCTTGGACAGAGAGATGGAAAAAACACTGGGAGGAAGTTAAACTATTAGAACAAGTAGATCCAAAAGAAAAAAACTGGATATATGATGATAATCTAAACATGGAGGTAATAAACAACAAGTTTAGTAAAACATTATCCATTGTGTGAAATGCATTTAAAAATAAATAATATAAATATATCTCAAAAACTGGGTTTGTATAAATATATCACTCATAAAACCAACACCAGCACAAAACAAGAAAAAAGGAAAATTTATGAACATTTTCATCTATGTGAAATAGACATCCTCAGGTATATATGATATCGAACAAATGGCTAATAAGAATAGAATGTTTTTTAAAATATTTTTGTTAGCAGTTTGTTCAATATCATATATATCTGAGGATGTCTATTTCACATAGATGAAAATATTTGTAAATTTTTTCCTTTTTTCTTGTTATGTGCTGATGTTGGTTTTATGAGTAATATAAATAATATAGAGCTTGATATTAAGGATGAATGTTATTAATGATCAAATTTATAAAATATTTTTGAGTGATCAACGAGTTTATTAAAAGAATGAAAAGTGGAGTGTTAAGTCTAATGATGGAAAAGAAAGTATCATATTATAGTAAATTTTGTAAATCTGTTGGAATTGATGTCTTGAATAATAAGTTGTTTTAGGTTTTGATATGCTATAATAATGTGATATTTTATGTACTGCTGCATATTTTTGCATTTAAATATCTTCTAACAGTTGATGATGATTCAGAATGTTGCCATTGATATAATTGCTAGCTGACATTCTGTTAGAATTTGCTTTGAATTTGTAGTTAGTGAAAGAACATTGAGTAAAAATTAATTTTAAACAAAATTTTTGAATTAATGGAATTTTATAGCTATAGTTGTATAGTTATAGTAGTGGTGGTGGTGGTGGTGGTGGTGGTGGTTATAATCGTAGTTGTAGAGAATTGTTTTGATATTTTTTGCTACTACATAAAATTTATATTCCTGAAAATGGATATTTAGACTCTAAAGAAGTAGAGAGATTTTGTGAAAGATTATCCAATAAAGTGGTATAATTTATTGCTTTTTGAAGTTTGAATTGTAAAAAAATTTTTAGCTGTCATTTGAAATCATCATCATCTATTATACAAAATCAAATAATTAATTAATTGTGAAAAATGAGAAAATAATTTATAGTTATCAGTTATATGCTACTCTAAATGTAGATTGGAAAAAGTATTAAAATATCTAGATTTTTAAATAAAATATTTTAATTCAATTATTTAATAAATTATAATTTGATTTTAACTTGTTACTAATATTCAATTAAAAATAATTAATATATTCCTAAACTGTGGTTATTATTATGACTATTATCATCAAAATTTGGATCAGAATTTTTGTAATCAGTTGTAGTAATTCATCATAAAAATAAATTAATGTAATAACACTTACAAATCAAATATTAAATAATGATAGCCTTCTTCTTGTATACTGTCATGCAGTCGAACTGAAAAATAAAATATTAGCTTAGTCATTTAAATTAAATTATTATTTATCACAAATTATTTAAAAAATAATTAATGAATTTTTAGTTTTAATGATTATCAATTATTAGTATTTATTAACAATTAATACAGCATATAATAAAATTCCTATTTTATATTATCAAAATCCTGTTAATAACTTATTAATATAAATTTCAAAAAAGTTATTTAAAAAAAAATAATCCAAAAGTTGTTAAAATGAATATGAAGGAAATGAATTTTTCTGGTAGAATTAGCAATGTAAGAAAAAGAAATTTATTTCTACTACTATTTTTTTTTTTTTTTTTTACAATTCTGTAACTTCATATTTTTAAATAAATTATTATTTACAATAAAACATGTAAATTAATTAATTTAATAAGTAATCAAATTACAGATTTACTTAAATGCATAAATAAATATTAATTTATGAACATTGTCTATAAATATGTCAGGATCCAAAAGTTTGGGGACTTGGTGTATAGTTGCTTGAATAGTTTAAAACACTGATACACAACCATTTTCAAATTAATCCTCTTGGGTGATGACATACTCTTACCCTAACTTGTACGGCTACTGGAAGTATTACTGTAAGCCATCTACAAATATAAACATCAACCAAAACCTGATGTATAACAAATAGACATCCACAACTGCCATAAATAATCAGGCTATAATTTGTAAATACAGTAGAGCCTCGATTATCCGACTCAATTGGGGACTGGAGTTGGTTGGATAATTGAAAGGGCAGATAACCGAAAAGTATGAAAAAATCAATTATTAGTGTAGTATATTATTATATCCCATGTAATTAGTATATTAGTATTTTAGTATATCGCTATTAACCTACTTCGCATTGAATTTTCATCGATGTTAAGCCTAACAAAATGTTTTAAAAAATAATAATTGTAGCTATTATATCGTTAAAAATTAGAAAATTAAGCCTTGTTTAAATACTGGCTCCCTTTCATGGTCGATCCAGTGTTGCCAGCTAAAACACGTAAAAATAATATTAAAGTAGCCAAGACATAGCCAAATATTGTAGAGCCACATCACTAGTGGACATTTGAAATTTTCCGACTAGGACGGTCAGATAATTGAGGCTCTACTGTAATGATTTTGAATTACAGATGAATTTGACACTAGAGGGAAGCATTAGATGCCATCTCATATTAAAATTAATAATTATAATATTTAATTAAATAATTTATATTAAACTGGAAGAAAAGAATCGGCCCAAAGAAGGACTTGAACTCGCAACTTTACTTACCGTGCAAATGCATTACCAGTTACACTACCTGGACCTCTAATAACTGATGATGGTTATATCATAAGTTTATATATACTGGAAGAGGAGATTGGACAGGAGGTCTGGGTAGCATAACTGGCAACGCATTTGCACAATAAGCAAAAGTTGCAGGTTCGAGTCACGCTTTGGGCTAATTCTTTTCTTCCTGTTTAATCTAAATTATTTAATTAAATATTATAATTATTAATTTTAATACAAGATGGTGCCTAATGCTTCCTTTTAGTGTCAAATTCATGTGTAATTCAACATCACTATTTACAAATTATAGCCTGATTATTTACAGCAGTTGTGGATGTCTATTTGTAAGCCATCTTTTTTTCAACCAGCAACCTGTTGCAATGCTGCTTTTACCACATTTGATGACTCAAAACGATGTCAAAACAATCTCAGGCCATATATGATGGACACACTTGCCCAAATGCCACATTTTACATCCAGATATGTGCCCAAAAGAATTTTACAATTCTCATACAACTAATTAAATTCCCAATTTCTTACTAACACATTTTCAGACTATCATGCAACCAAATTGCACAAGAAAAATTAGTATGTCATTGGCCATCTATAATGAATTTGAAACCATCAATGATATTAAATATCTTGATATGCTGGAAAATTCCTCATTCACAGTTAGATAATGATGGAGAAGATTGTATGTCATCTTGATGAAAGTGCATGCATACATCACTTTCAGAAAGATGGCACATCACTCCACTACCATACAGATGTTTGGAATTTCCTCAATAAATGTTTTCCACTTCAGTAGATTTGTCAAGCAAGACTGGAAGCACGGCCATTGTATTTCTCAGATTTGACACCTCTTGATTTTTTCTTCTGGAGTTTCATTAAAGATCTAGTGTTTATTCTACCATTGCCTGCAAATTTCATTAAGCTCAAAATTCAAATCATAATCAACTATCAAAGTGACAAAAGATACATTGCTTCAAGTTTGGCAAGAAATTGAATTCAGCAAGATGTCTGGCATATCACCAAGGGCATCACATCAAATCAAAATATTCAGAGTAAAATTTAATGTATTTTGCTATAGATGAATTCCTGAACTAAGGACATCACTATATAAAAGTATAGAGGAATGGGTTACTTTCCAAAAGTCATATATAATGATTTCAGTTGGAAAATACAGTATATATCAATGTTGAGAAATGATCAATGATAATCCTAAGTTATAAAATTATTTACCATATTTTCTTGATTAAACCCTGGAGATAAAGATGCTGTTAAAAATAAAGCCTGGGTTGAAAAGCATAGAAAATATGTTGAAGCACTTACTGTACAGTATAATGCAGTTTAGAGTGACAAGTAATTTAACTAAAATTCTATCTCTTCAAATTGTCCAGAGTTGGTCAGCACTTTCTATTCCAAGTTTCACAGAAAAATATTTTGAAATAAAATTATAATTGTTGTTAAATATTGAACAAGAAAACAGTTGCAATAAAGTTCATAAGTCAAGAGCTTATTGGCTGAAGGATAATAATGAAAACTCAAATTGGAAACAGATGATAAGTTTGAACCAGAAAGATGTAGTCAAGATCTTTATTCCTACAATAACATTGAAGTAGACATGAATAACAACTACCTAAATTGGAAGATTGCTGAATAAGATTAACTATGAAAACAGTAATTATTTCAAACAAGACCAGCAGATGAGCCCGGTGTTGCCCGGGCAAAAAACAACAACAAAGATTAAGATTATTTCATACTTCTAATCCTTCTATTCTAGTAGCCTGGGATGCCCCTTAGTGGGCATTCTAGTAGCAGTGGTTTCATTCTGTGGTATAAATAATAAATTCCTATTACAAATAAAAATAATAATATACTGAATTTCTCGTGGCATACCCTACTAAAATGCAGCCAAAAATGCAAAAAACCACATCAAATAATAATAATATACTGATTTTTTGTTAATTTAAATAATAGCTAGGGGCATCCCTAGTGGCCATTTTTGGCATACAGTGACAGAAAGAAAGAAAGAATCCAGTTTTTCAGCTTTATATAGTTAGATATTGTAGCTGTAACCCATAAATACAACCAATAAATGATTTTGAGAGTTTGGAAAATGTATGACTAATTAAGGTATTTCTTTCAACTTTTACCCATTCATCAACTGTTGTAAAGACAAATCCCAGTCTCAAAAAACCCTGGCGATACATTTTAACTAAGACATCACATGACTTTGTCATATTGCGATAGAATTAAAGCGGACCAGGAAGGAAAGAATCCCTGCATCTGTTAACAAGAATCTCCTTTTCTGTGCCTAAGTACCTGACAGATGCAGACAGGTGAACTTTGCACTTACTGCCACAAGAGAGGTTATCCTCATACCTACAGGCCACAGGAGACACAATCCTTGCACTGACCAGGTAAAGCAAAACAATCCAAGAACAAAGCAATTGATGACGATTGCCTTGTTCTTGTGTTTCATTCGTTTTTCATGCCTATTTTCCATTAGGTGTACTGTACATAATACTGTATTTATTTTTGATCCCTAGGCCTAAATTCCATTAAGTGCACTTGTTGCATCAGAGAGCATGGACATTGTTACTGTTATACCTTTGTATATCAAAAATGAAGTCATGAACTCCTATTTTTACTTTCCTGGCTCTGGTATAGATAGAGGGAAAGTATGGCAATCAGTGAAACAACAACCCCCCAAGAATTTTACATTTTTGGACTTAGGGGACTTTGAAACATTGAGAAATGAAAAAACATTCAGAGTTTCTTTATGTTTGTATGGATGTTAGTGTGTGTGAGGGGCACAATTCTGTTTACCCTCTATCAAGCTCCCGTGCTTTTGAAAATTTCTGAAATTTTGCAGGAAGCTTTGTGTATTAGAAAGATTCATGCTATTAAACCTTGGTGGTTGAAAGTCAACATGGTAGGGAGATAAAGGGTGATCGTGTGTCATGTCTTGAGTAAGGTCAGACTTAATGACAATTTTACTCATTATTAGCATTTACAATTTTTTACAAAACCCATCCCTACTCTCAAAATTTAGCTTTTTGCTATTTTATAATAATTAAAAATGTAAACAGTTTTTTTAATGAAATATTGTAACAGATAGCACTATCAGAATTATAAATGTTGCCATGAAAGTTAAGTGATTCGTTGCTGGATTTCTTACATTTAAATGGACTCACATTACATTTTTGGATTCGTTAATACAAGGGATACAAGACATGCTAGCAACCATGAAACATCTTTGTGTGATATCGCTTTGTCACGCATGGCTCTTGAAACAACCTGACATCTTGAAAACAAAGTCATATACCACATTTTTTATTGCATTCTTTGGAATCCACATTGCAATTAATGGAAAATGGCAAAGTTTAGTCAAAATCTATTGAATGGATTTTGAGAATGAACACAATTCTGTAAGCCTCATAGAAGAAGCTTCACTATGCTCCACTTCAAAAATAAACCCACCTGGAGTTTAATCAAGGAAACACAGTAGTTTCTAAACATCTGAAGTTTCTCATTAATTTTTAAACTGATATTAAAAGTTCAAACTTAAATTAGCTTATATAGGCATGTAGCTGTAACCTTTTTAAAAAGTTCTAAATCCCTCATTATTATTATTTTAAATTCAGAATAAAGTACACAAATATTAGTCAGGAAATTTGGTTACTGAGTGGACTATTTTTGTCATAAACTCCTCCGAAACTAATGACTTAGCAACACCACTGGCCTCAACCAATTCTGTAAGTCTTCTAATTAAGATTCCATATGCTTTCAAACTTGCAAAAATTGTTTTTCGAATCATCTCATATATATACATACATATATACATACAATAGCTTCTCAAAATAATTTGTTTTAATATTATGTCTTCATATTACTTGTCTTCATGTTACTTGTCTTTTTACATAAAGGAATTTATATTATTTATATTTTTCCATTAAACCTCCAAATTAATTTATATTTGTAATACATACTAACTATCTTTGTTTTTTAAATCAATAGTTGTATACTAGACTCTAGACTCTAGCTAATCTGATCATTCCTTGAACAGAGGGTACCAGATTAGTGAGTGTTCTAGATTACTGATTGCATAAGACTAAAGGCAATGAATGATGTGACCTGTGGTCCCTTCAGTATTAATTCTTCTTGGAAGTGCAAATAATATAATACACTGATATGCAATACTGTACATATAAATAAAATTCCAAGAACAGAGAAAAACAGGATATGTGACATGACTAACATTTTCATGGAAATGGAAGTAAAATAAATTATTTCTCTATTTTTACTGCCAAAAGATATTTGTTGTGTTAGAATTTTTACGTAATTAAAGATCTCAGTTGAAGAGCAAAACTAAATATTCTCATCTTAAATATTTTGAATGAGCATAACCTTTTTTGCTATAACAGCACACCTAATCTGCATAAAAAAGTATTCATTTTGATCAATCCAGTCTTTATTAGACTTTATTAATGCATTCATTGTTGCCTGATCACACATGAATTCCATTTCAAACAAGATTATTTATATTACTTTTTAAATTTATTTTGTTCAATACTGCAATGTAGTCAAATTGATTTGTGATTCTGTACTTACTGGATTTTTTAAAATTTAACTAACAAGTTGTGGAACGTTCCTGGCAAAAAAATTTAAAATTGTGGTGGTGCCATCTGTTATATTTTATTGACAACCTTTTTATATTATTAATTAATATAAAATGACAAAAGTTTAATTTTGAGGATACAGATTAGTTTTATAAAGAATTATAAATGCTAATAACAAAGAAAATCTTCATAAAGTCTGAACCCATTCAAAACATGACACCCCCCTATATCTTCCCATCCCCTCAACCTTTAAACACCAAAATTTAATATCAATCCCCTAATATACAAACCTCCCTGCAAAATTTCAGAAATTTTCTACAAAAGATACAAGAGTTATTAAGCTTCAAAGTGGGTGAACAAAATTGTGCCCCCAACACATACACAAACATTTGTACATACAAATAAAATCCCCCAGTTTTTTTGCATCCCTCAACATTTCAAGGTCCCAAGTCCAAAAATGTAACAAAATCTGGGTGGGTCATTTTTTGACTGATCACCACACTTTCTCTCTCTTATATATAACAGTTCAGAAAGTAACAAATAAATCAATTAGAGGCAATATGTTATTTAAGAAAGTTACACAGTTGTCATAATCTCAATTTGTTTGGAACAGTAAATAGTCTAGATAAAGACAAGGCATACATTTACTTATATAATAAACCTAACATTTATATTATATTATGCAATTTTGCACTAAAGCTTGTTACAATCTTATAAGAAATTAATTAATAAATAATTTAGAGATGTCTGGGAATGTAACTTAATTATACTTTGTTAAACAGTGTAAAAAAATTTAAGAGATATACAAATATAAATTACAAACTTAAATTATCAATTTTAATAAAGAAATTCCACTAATATAGCTATTACTACTAATATTGATTAATTAAAACTTCAATGAATAATTAAATCCATTAAAGTTTAAAGAAAGAAATTATTTAAGTACACTGTTTTACTTATTAGAATATGTAAAATAATTTCTCTGATTTAATTGCAAAAAATTTTCATAATATATAATATTCTGCATATAAAATAAAAACATAGAAACTATATAAAACTTCAAGTTATTTTATGTTTGTTTTTGATATTAAACAAGTAAAAGATATAACAATAATTAATGAAACAATACAACATGAGACTAATAAGAAAGAAAATTTATAAACAAAGTATTGATATGTCTTTATGTCATAGTTATTTATTTGAGAACATCATCATCTTATATATTTTTGTGTTCACATTTTTTTTAACAATAACAGGGAAAGCCTTTTAAAACAAACATTTTTTTGTTATTTTGAAAATTCTTACGTATTTCCCAAATTTCACAAGACTTTCAAAATTAGAACACATTTATTCATTGCAGTATTGTTTGATAAAATATCTAAAATCATAATCTATTTTCTTAAATCGAGGATTACAGCTGATTAAATTTTTAAAGTGATTTCACATATATCACTATTACAATAAATGTTGAATTTAATTTTGGAATTACTGCATAAGAATATATTTATCTTTTCTGCACTTTCCTACTGCATTTATCTTTTAAACATTTATTATTTTTCTATAAAATAAAGAAAAAATGATTTCTCTCTTAAATGTTGAACAAAACACTTCATTTAACATTAAAAAAAAAGCAAGTTTTCATTAGCAATATTTTTCTATAGTTATTTTTTAAGATTGCAAGATTGTCTGGAAGACATCCAAAATAGATACTCAGTGAATGGACAAATTTAGATATTGAAATCTAGAAATGCAATATTCAAATTTATATTAATGTATATTGGAAGAATAGAATACAGAACTAATTAATAATTACAATTATTATTAATGATTTGGAACAATGTAATTATTATTATTTTATATATACATTTTTTTAATCATCTTATATTTTGCAATTTCTCAAAATAAAAAACATCTAGTTCTATATTCCTCCCCCAATTTATACCAATCTTTTTTTTAATAAATAAGAAAATTCAATATTCTCACAATTTATAAAAATAAAATATGTAACTATAATATTGCATAATTATTCTTTAACCTAACTAATAATAATTTCAGCAAAGGTACAATAATTAGAAATGTAAAATATTACAACAAGCTTATAAATTATGAATGAAAAATTTGTGCTTAATCAAAAACAAAAGGAGTGGTTATTCTATGTCACTTCAAATGAAATATCTCAGTTAAGCATAAATTAATATCCTCAAAGGTAATTAATTACTTTTGAGATTTATGATATAATTGTGCCATTCAATAGTAAGATATATTTATTATACTTGAATCACTAAAATATATATAACAATTGAAATATATAACTTTTTACAATAATTCATTGCAGTCTTGTAGACTACAATAAATTGTGAAATGGAATAAATCAGAACTTTTCATAATCATATTAATAAGAACATTTAGTTATAAAATGGAATCACTTTATGTATCTTCAATTCATTTCAGAAACTATATCTATCTAATGATGAATATCTAGGCTAGTAAGACAGTAATATTCATTGTGCATCCCTTTTCTCTCACAATAGGTCAGATCTTGACAAACTAGCCTTCCAAAGCTATCCTCTGTAGAGTTATTGCCTTACTTAACAGTAACTTCTTTAAATATTTTCTAACTGCTAATTTTCAGATTTTCTTTGGCCTACCTGTACTCTCTTAGTTTCTAAGTCCATAAATTGTCTATCCAATTCATCCCTCCTAACCACATGCCCAAACCACCAAATATAGTAAAATCTAGTGATATTATGAAATAAAAATTGATAACAATAAGACATATATTGTTGGATGATTATTATTAATGAAATTAACTGACAATATTTTATAAACTCTTAAAAACTTTTCACTTAATAAAAATTAGATCAAAATTATCAAATGTACGATATATATTTGTTACTTTAAATATTGTATTAACACAAAAAGAAAAAAAACATTTAAAGATGCAAAACATTTTTAAATCCAAAAAAAATTGCAACATTGAGTAGAAAATCAAAATATAATTTTACAATCCAAATTAATAATAGTTAATAAAAAAATCATTCTAACTCATACAGCATGAAGTTTTTTCAAATGAGTATTTTAACAATCAAATTCAAATTTTAACTAAATATTTAACAACTATAAAAATAATTATAAACTGTAAATATTCTTCTTCACATCCATCTTTGGACATCAATATTTTGAGAATGACAGACCTCTTAAAGATTTTACATAATATTACAATACAAAACAGAAAAATATTTTTTAATAAAAAAAAACTGCTCCAGTAATCCATCAATAATTTTTACCTAAGGAAACTGACATAAAATTTAAATATTTTTTTTCCCACATTTGTACAAATTTAATTCAATATATTAATATTAAGAATATATTGAAATATATTAATATACAAATATATTCTTTACTTTAAAATAATTACAGAAAATATTCAATTACTTAATTTTTCTTTGAGGAATTTAAATACATTTTTTAAACCCATTACCTGAAACGTTTAAAATTTTTTTCCTAAACCCAATTCATTATTTATTTATTCCATAAATATATTAATTATTATATTGCAAAGCAACAGCAACCACACCCAATGAATCAGCTTTGTGAAAAATAAACAAAAATTTCATTATTTTCCAGAAGTCAATTAAACTTAATAANCACAGATCATAATGCTAGCGTTGGGGACAGTGTATCACTCAACAGCAAAGGCAGAATTGAAACGCTTAGCAGTGGTTCTTCATTACTAACACGATGGTTGTCTGTTGCCAAACAGAATCGGAATTTGTCGCTAAAGACGATACGCTGTCAATACATAGAAGTTTATTTTACTGCAACACTTAATTTCTTTTATTTAATTTGGAATACAAGAAAATTTATAATTCATTTATATGTTAAATAATGTATTCA
Source organism: Centruroides sculpturatus (assembly GCF_000671375.1). Classification (NCBI taxonomy): domain Eukaryota; kingdom Metazoa; phylum Arthropoda; class Arachnida; order Scorpiones; family Buthidae; genus Centruroides; species Centruroides sculpturatus. Next base: position 107,804 of record NW_019384744.1, on the reverse strand, counting down.
AAATATACTCGCTAAATAAATTGTTATTACAAACTTAGATTCATAAATTTTTAATTAGAAATCACAAAAAAAAAAGTTTATTTCAAAATGGACTTTCCTAATACTTAAAAGAATTTTTTTAAATCCAACATTAGAATGAAGACATTATAACAACTTTATTCTGATCTTCCCTATAATCTGAAATGGTAGTAGTCAAATAATTATCATGCAGGCTAGTTATCAACTTCCATGTCATGTCCTGTTCATGCAACCAATTATAAGATATTTCAAATGTACTGGTAAGGTTAAGTTATATAATATGGACAAAGGTTAGATACCATTTCTCTATACGTATACTATTCTCTGCTTATCCTTCTATCAGCATTGAAATGTGTCCAATCTAGCTGATGTCTATTTAGTATGCATGACTAGCCAGTGGTCGTATACAGAATACAAGGCACCCAACCACTACACTAAGCTAGCTAAATCTATTCAGATTATCCAACAGAAATGACTAATTTGTCAGAAGTGAAGACAAGATAACTATACAGTGATCAAAACAGCAATTTTTTTTTAGTTTAAAATATGAAAGAAAACACATTTTTTAAAAATAAAAATCAAAACATTACAATACATATTAGAACAAAAAGGTCAAAGTTCAAAGCAACTATATCCTTCACTAGAAATCTAGATAAGCGATTTATTAAATAAAAATGATGATGATTTTGTTGAAAATAATTTATTGGATAAAAAATCATCCCAGCCAAAAAAAAAATTTTTTTAATGTATATAAGAATTTTGATAAAATTACAACTTTTTAGGTCATCAGATTTTGAGCATGTCACCAAATTTAAGATTTCCATTTTAATTTATATATTTAGTTATTATTATGTAATGATAATTGATAATAAACACTTCTCTGGAATGNAGCATTAGGTGCCATCTCATATTAAAATTAATAATTATAATATTTAATTAAATAATTTATATTAAACTGGAAGAAAAGAATCGGCCCAAAGAAGGACTTGAACTCGCAACTTTACTTACCGTGCAAATGCATTACCAGTTACACTACCTGGACCTCTAATAACTGATGATGGTTATATCATAAGTTTATATATACTGGAAGAGGAGATTGGACAGGAGGTCTGGGTAGCATAACTGGCAACGCATTTGCATAATAAGCAAAAGTTGCAGGTTCGAGTCACGCTTTGGGCTAATTCTTTTCTTCCTGTTTAATCTAAATTATTTAATTAAATATTATAATTATTAATTTTAATACAAGATGGTGCCTAATGCTTCCTTTTAGTGTCAAATTCATGTGTAATTCAACATCACTATTTACAAATTATAGCCTGATTATTTACAGCAGTTGTGGATGTCTATTTGTAAGCCATCTTTTTTTCAACCAGCAACCTGTTGCAATGCTGCTTTTACCACATTTGATGACTCAAAACGATGTCAAAACAATCTCAGGCCATATATGATGGACACACTTGCCCAAATGCCACATTTTACATCCAGATATGTGCCCAAAAGAATTTTACAATTCTCATACAACTAATTAAATTCCCAATTTCTTACTAACACATTTTCAGACTATCATGCAACCAAATTGCACAAGAAAAATTAGTATGTCATTGGCCATCTATAATGAATTTGAAACCATCAATGATATTAAATATCTTGATATGCTGGAAAATTCCTCATTCACAGTTAGATAATGATGGAGAAGATTGTATGTCATCTTGATGAAAGTGCATGCATACATCACTTTCAGAAAGATGGCACATCACTCCACTACCATACAGATGTTTGGAATTTCCTCAATAAATGTTTTCCACTTCAGTAGATTTGTCAAGCAAGACTGGAAGCACGGCCATTGTATTTCTCAGATTTGACACCTCTTGATTTTTTCTTCTGGAGTTTCATTAAAGATCTAGTGTTTATTCTACCATTGCCTGCAAATTTCATTAAGCTCAAAATTCAAATCATAATCAACTATCAAAGTGACAAAAGATACATTGCTTCAAGTTTGGCAAGAAATTGAATTCAGCAAGATGTCTGGCATATCACCAAGGGCATCACATCAAATCAAAATATTCAGAGTAAAATTTAATGTATTTTGCTATAGATGAATTCCTGAACTAAGGACATCACTATATAAAAGTATAGAGGAATGGGTTACTTTCCAAAAGTCATATATAATGATTTCAGTTGGAAAATACAGTATATATCAATGTTGAGAAATGATCAATGATAATCCTAAGTTATAAAATTATTTACCATATTTTCTTGATTAAACCCTGGAGATAAAGATGCTGTTAAAAATAAAGCCTGGGTTGAAAAGCATAGAAAATATGTTGAAGCACTTACTGTACAGTATAATGCAGTTTAGAGTGACAAGTAATTTAACTAAAATTCTATCTCTTCAAATTGTCCAGAGTTGGTCAGCACTTTCTATTCCAAGTTTCACAGAAAAATATTTTGAAATAAAATTATAATTGTTGTTAAATATTGAACAAGAAAACAGTTGCAATAAAGTTCATAAGTCAAGAGCTTATTGGCTGAAGGATAATAATGAAAACTCAAATTGGAAACAGATGATAAGTTTGAACCAGAAAGATGTAGTCAAGATCTTTATTCCTACAATAACATTGAAGTAGACATGAATAACAACTACCTAAATTGGAAGATTGCTGAATAAGATTAACTATGAAAACAGTAATTATTTCAAACAAGACCAGCAGATGAGCCCGGTGTTGCCCGGGCAAAAAACAACAACAAAGATTAAGATTATTTCATACTTCTAATCCTTCTATTCTAGTAGCCTGGGATGCCCCTTAGTGGGCATTCTAGTAGCAGTGGTTTCATTCTGTGGTATAAATAATAAATTCCTATTACAAATAAAAATAATAATATACTGAATTTCTCGTGGCATACCCTACTAAAATGCAGCCAAAAATGCAAAAAACCACATCAAATAATAATAATATACTGATTTTTTGTTAATTTAAATAATAGCTAGGGGCATCCCTAGTGGCCATTTTTGGCATACAGTGACAGAAAGAAAGAAAGAATCCAGTTTTTCAGCTTTATATAGTTAGATATTGTAGCTGTAACCCATAAATACAACCAATAAATGATTTTGAGAGTTTGGAAAATGTATGACTAATTAAGGTATTTCTTTCAACTTTTACCCATTCATCAACTGTTGTAAAGACAAATCCCAGTCTCAAAAAACCCTGGCGATACATTTTAACTAAGACATCACATGACTTTGTCATATTGTGATAGAATTAAAGCGGACCAGGAAGGAAAGAATCCCTGCATCTGTTAACAAGAATCTCCTTTTCTGTGCCTAAGTACCTGACAGATGCAGACAGGTGAACTTTGCACTTACTGCCACAAGAGAGGTTATCCTCATACCTACAGGCCACAGGAGACACAATCCTTGCACTGACCAGGTAAAGCAAAACAATCCAAGAACAAAGCAATTGATGACGATTGCCTTGTTCTTGTGTTTCATTCGTTTTTCATGCCTATTTTCCATTAGGTGTACTGTACATAATACTGTATTTATTTTTGATCCCTAGGCCTAAATTCCATTAAGTGCACTTGTTGCATCAGAGAGCATGGACATTGTTACTGTTATACCTTTGTATATCAAAAATGAAGTCATGAACTCCTATTTTTACTTTCCTGGCTCTGGTATAGATAACAGAGGGAAAGTATGGCAATCAGTGAAACAACAACCCCCCAAGAATTTTACATTTTTGGACTTAGGGGACTTTGAAACATTGAGAAATGAAAAAACATTCAGAGTTTCTTTATGTTTGTATGGATGTTAGTGTGTGTGAGGGGCACAATTCTGTTTACCCTCTATCAAGCTCCCGTGCTTTTGAAAATTTCTGAAATTTTGCAGGAAGCTTTGTGTATTAGAAAGATTCATGCTATTAAACCTTGGTGGTTGAAAGTCAACATGGTAGGGAGATAAAGGGTGATCGTGTGTCATGTCTTGAGTAAGGTCAGACTTAATGACAATTTTACTCATTATTAGCATTTACAATTTTTTACAAAACCCATCCCTACTCTCAAAATTTAGCTTTTTGCTATTTTATAATAATTAAAAATGTAAACAGTTTTTTTAATGAAATATTGTAACAGATAGCACTATCAGAATTATAAATGTTGCCATGAAAGTTAAGTGATTCGTTGCTGGATTTCTTACATTTAAATGGACTCACATTACATTTTTGGATTCGTTAATACAAGGGATACAAGACATGCTAGCAACCATGAAACATCTTTGTGTGATATCGCTTTGTCACGCATGGCTCTTGAAACAACCTGACATCTTGAAAACAAAGTCATATACCACATTTTTTATTGCATTCTTTGGAATCCACATTGCAATTAATGGAAAATGGCAAAGTTTAGTCAAAATCTATTGAATGGATTTTGAGAATGAACACAATTCTGTAAGCCTCATAGAAGAAGCTTCACTATGCTCCACTTCAAAAATAAACCCACCTGGAGTTTAATCAAGGAAACACAGTAGTTTCTAAACATCTGAAGTTTCTCATTAATTTTTAAACTGATATTAAAAGTTCAAACTTAAATTAGCTTATATAGGCATGTAGCTGTAACCTTTTTAAAAAGTTCTAAATCCCTCATTATTATTATTTTAAATTCAGAATAAAGTACACAAATATTAGTCAGGAAATTTGGTTACTGAGTGGACTATTTTTGTCATAAACTCCTCCGAAACTAATGACTTAGCAACACCACTGGCCTCAACCAATTCTGTAAGTCTTCTAATTAAGATTCCATATGCTTTCAAACTTGCAAAAATTGTTTTTCGAATCATCTCATATATATACATACATATATACATACAATAGCTTCTCAAAATAATTTGTTTTAATATTATGTCTTCATATTACTTGTCTTCATGTTACTTGTCTTTTTACATAAAGGAATTTATATTATTTATATTTTTCCATTAAACCTCCAAATTAATTTATATTTGTAATACATACTAACTATCTTTGTTTTTTAAATCAATAGTTGTATACTAGACTCTAGACTCTAGCTAATCTGATCATTCCTTGAACAGAGGGTACCAGATTAGTGAGTGTTCTAGATTACTGATTGCATAAGACTAAAGGCAATGAATGATGTGACCTGTGGTCCCTTCAGTATTAATTCTTCTTGGAAGTGCAAATAATATAATACACTGATATGCAATACTGTACATATAAATAAAATTCCAAGAACAGAGAAAAACAGGATATGTGACATGACTAACATTTTCATGGAAATGGAAGTAAAATAAATTATTTCTCTATTTTTACTGCCAAAAGATATTTGTTGTGTTAGAATTTTTACGTAATTAAAGATCTCAGTTGAAGAGCAAAACTAAATATTCTCATCTTAAATATTTTGAATGAGCATAACCTTTTTTGCTATAACAGCACACCTAATCTGCATAAAAAAGTATTCATTTTGATCAATCCAGTCTTTATTAGACTTTATTAATGCATTCATTGTTGCCTGATCACACATGAATTCCCTTTCAAACAAGATTATTTATATTACTTTTTAAATTTATTTTGTTCAATACTGCAATGTAGTCAAATTGATTTGTGATTCTGTACTTACTGGATTTTTTAAAATTTAACTAACAAGTTGTGGAACGTTCCTGGCAAAAAAATTTAAAATTGTGGTGGTGCCATCTGTTATATTTTATTGACAACCTTTTTATATTATTAATTAATATAAAATGACAAAAGTTTAATTTTGAGGATACAGATTAGTTTTATAAAGAATTATAAATGCTAATAACAAAGAAAATCTTCATAAAGTCTGAACCCATTCAAAACATGACACCCCCTATATCTTCCCATCCCCTCAACCTTTAAACACCAAAATTTAATATCAATCCCCTAATATACAAACCTCCCTGCAAAATTTCAGAAATTTTCTACAAAAGATACAAGAGTTATTAAGCTTCAAAGTGGGTGAACAAAATTGTGCCCCCAACACATACACAAACATTTGTACATACAAATAAAATCCCCCAGTTTTTTTGCATCCCTCAACATTTCAAGGTCCCAAGTCCAAAAATGTAACAAAATCTGGGTGGGTCATTTTTTGACTGATCACCACACTTTCTCTCTCTTATATATAACAGTTCAGAAAGTAACAAATAAATCAATTAGAGGCAATATGTTATTTAAGAAAGTTACACAGTTGTCATAATCTCAATTTGTTTGGAACAGTAAATAGTCTAGATAAAGACAAGGCATACATTTACTTATATAATAAACCTAACATTTATATTATATTATGCAATTTTGCACTAAAGCTTGTTACAATCTTATAAGAAATTAATTAATAAATAATTTAGAGATGTCTGGGAATGTAACTTAATTATACTTTGTTAAACAGTGTAAAAAAATTTAAGAGATATACAAATATAAATTACAAACTTAAATTATCAATTTTAATAAAGAAATTCCACTAATATAGCTATTACTACTAATATTGATTAATTAAAACTTCAATGAATAATTAAATCCATTAAAGTTTAAAGAAAGAAATTATTTAAGTACACTGTTTTACTTATTAGAATATGTAAAATAATTTCTCTGATTTAATTGCAAAAAATTTTCATAATATATAATATTCTGCATATAAAATAAAAACATAGAAACTATATAAAACTTCAAGTTATTTTATGTTTGTTTTTGATATTAAACAAGTAAAAGATATAACAATAATTAATGAAACAATACAACATGAGACTAATAAGAAAGAAAATTTATAAACAAAGTATTGATATGTCTTTATGTCATAGTTATTTATTTGAGAACATCATCATCTTATATATTTTTGTGTTCACATTTTTTTTAACAATAACAGGGAAAGCCTTTTAAAACAAACATTTTTTTGTTATTTTGAAAATTCTTACGTATTTCCCAAATTTCACAAGACTTTCAAAATTAGAACACATTTATTCATTGCAGTATTGTTTGATAAAATATCTAAAATCATAATCTATTTTCTTAAATCGAGGATTACAGCTGATTAAATTTTTAAAGTGATTTCACATATATCACTATTACAATAAATGTTGAATTTAATTTTGGAATTACTGCATAAGAATATATTTATCTTTTCTGCACTTTCCTACTGCATTTATCTTTTAAACATTTATTATTTTTCTATAAAATAAAGAAAAAATGATTTCTCTCTTAAATGTTGAACAAAACACTTCATTTAACATTAAAAAAAAAGCAAGTTTTCATTAGCAATATTTTTCTATAGTTATTTTTTAAGATTGCAAGATTGTCTGGAAGACATCCAAAATAGATACTCAGTGAATGGACAAATTTAGATATTGAAATCTAGAAATGCAATATTCAAATTTATATTAATGTATATTGGAAGAATAGAATACAGAACTAATTAATAATTACAATTATTATTAATGATTTGGAACAATGTAATTATTATTATTTTATATATACATTTTTTTAATCATCTTATATTTTGCAATTTCTCAAAATAAAAAACATCTAGTTCTATATTCCTCCCCCAATTTATACCAATCTTTTTTTTAATAAATAAGAAAATTCAATATTCTCACAATTTATAAAAATAAAATATGTAACTATAATATTGCATAATTATTCTTTAACCTAACTAATAATAATTTCAGCAAAGGTACAATAATTAGAAATGTAAAATATTACAACAAGCTTATAAATTATGAATGAAAAATTTGTGCTTAATCAAAAACAAAAGGAGTGGTTATTCTATGTCACTTCAAATGAAATATCTCAGTTAAGCATAAATTAATATCCTCAAAGGTAATTAATTACTTTTGAGATTTATGATATAATTGTGCCATTCAATAGTAAGATATATTTATTATACTTGAATCACTAAAATATATATAACAATTGAAATATATAACTTTTTACAATAATTCATTGCAGTCTTGTTGACTACAATAAATTGTGAAATGGAATAAATCAGAACTTTTCATAATCATATTAATAAGAACATTTAGTTATAAAATGGAATCACTTTATGTATCTTCAATTCATTTCAGAAACTATATCTATCTAATGATGAATATCTAGGCTAGTAAGACAGTAATATTCATTGTGCATCCCTTTTCTCTCACAATAGGTCAGATCTTGACAAACTAGCCTTCCAAAGCTATCCTCTGTAGAGTTATTGCCTTACTTAACAGTAACTTCTTTAAATATTTTCTAACTGCTAATTTTCAGATTTTCTTTGGCCTACCTGTACTCTCTTAGTTTCTAAGTCCATAAATTGTCTATCCAATTCATCCCTCCTAACCACATGCCCAAACCACCAAATATAGTAAAATCTAGTGATATTATGAAATAAAAATTGATAACAATAAGACATATATTGTTGGATGATTATTATTAATGAAATTAACTGACAATATTTTATAAACTCTTAAAAACTTTTCACTTAATAAAAATTAGATCAAAATTATCAAATGTACGATATATATTTGTTACTTTAAATATTGTATTAACACAAAAAGAAAAAAAACATTTAAAGATGCAAAACATTTTTAAATCCAAAAAAAATTGCAACATTGAGTAGAAAATCAAAATATAATTTTACAATCCAAATTAATAATAGTTAATAAAAAAATCATTCTAACTCATACAGCATGAAGTTTTTTCAAATGAGTATTTTAACAATCAAATTCAAATTTTAACTAAATATTTAACAACTATAAAAATAATTATAAACTGTAAATATTCTTCTTCACATCCATCTTTGGACATCAATATTTTGAGAATGACAGACCTCTTAAAGATTTTACATAATATTACAATACAAAACAGAAAAATATTTTTTAATAAAAAAAAACTGCTCCAGTAATCCATCAATAATTTTTACCTAAGGAAACTGACATAAAATTTAAATATTTTTTTTCCCACATTTGTACAAATTTAATTCAATATATTAATATTAAGAATATATTGAAATATATTAATATACAAATATATTCTTTACTTTAAAATAATTACAGAAAATATTCAATTACTTAATTTTTCTTTGAGGAATTTAAATACATTTTTTAAACCCATTACCTGAAACGTTTAAAATTTTTTTCCTAAACCCAATTCATTATTTATTTATTCCATAAATATATTAATTATTATATTGCAAAGCAACAGCAACCACACCCAATGAATCAGCTTTGTGAAAAATAAACAAAAATTTCATTATTTTCCAGAAGTCAATTAAACTTAATAATTCATTTTAAAACTGAGATTTTTTTTTACTTATTTAAAACATTTTATTGATAAAACTTATACATGGAATATGTTCATTACATTTTAACATTAAATCATATTCACAAAGCTGCATACAAATAATAATGCTATGATAAATAATTGTAATTTCTTTTATTTAATTTGGAATACAAGAAAATTTATAATTCATTTATATGTTAAATAATGTATTCAAAATATACTCGCTAAATAAATTGTTATTACAAACTTAGATTCATAAATTTTTAATTAGAAATCACAAAAAAAAAAGTTATTTCAAAATGGACTTTCCTAATACTTAAAAGAATTTTTTTAAATCCAACATTAGAATGAAGACATTATAACAACTTTATTCTGATCTTCCCTATAATCTGAAATGGTAGTAGTCAAATAATTATCATGCAGGCTAGTTATCAACTTCCATGTCATGTCCTGTTCATGCAACCAATTATAAGATATTTCAAATGTACTGGTAAGGTTAAGTTATATAATATGGACAAAGGTTAGATACCATTTCTCTATACGTATACTATTCTCTGCTTATCCTTCTATCAGCATTGAAATGTGTCCAATCTAGCTGATGTCTATTTAGTATGCATGACTAGCCAGTGGTCGTATACAGAATACAAGGCACCCAACCACTACACTAAGCTAGCTAAATCTATTCAGATTATCCAACAGAAATGACTAATTTGTCAGAAGTGAAGACAAGATAACTATACAGTGATCAAAACAGCAATTTTTTTTTAGTTTAAAATATGAAAGAAAACACATTTTTTAAAAATAAAAATCAAAACATTACAATACATATTAGAACAAAAAGGTCAAAGTTCAAAGCAACTATATCCTTCACTAGAAATCTAGATAAGCGATTTATTAAATAAAAATGATGATGATTTTGTTGAAAATAATTTATTGGATAAAAAATCATCCCAGCAAAAAAAAAATTTTTTTAATGTATATAAGAATTTTGATAAAATTACAACTTTTTAGATCATCAGATTTTGAGCATGTCACCAAATTTAAGATTTCCATTTTAATTTATATATTTAGTTATTATTATGTAATGATAATTGATAATAAACACTTCTCTGGAATGTAACAAAAACAAATGACTATTCTTTTATAAGCGTTTAATCTGTGCATGTAATTTATCGAAATAACAGATTTTAAACACTACTGACTTATCATCCAACTTAAAAACAATAAAATCATTTAGGCGCGGCACGAAAGACGAACAGACACGAACGGGGTCAGAAACGATCGTCCGTACTTTGAATGGCAACAAAGCTATCGATCGTTAGAGAAAGAGGAAAAGAACGTCCGTTCCATCCAAGTGCTCATTGAAATAATGACTACTCTCACAGTAAATGATTCGTTTCTCTATATTCTCCTCTCAGAAGATAGAAAACAAGCTTATTTTCTTTGATAAAATCGAAAGATGCGCTTCACTTTCAATCCATAATTTTCGAAGAACGTGCCGTTACCGTTTTCCATCGTTTCCATGGTAACATGACGCAATGTCAACTATCAATCTCGCCGGAGATACACTAGACCAAGTCGCAATCAAGAAAAGAATAAAAATAGCAACTGCTCATCAATGACGTAAGTTCTAACATACACGGGGAAAAAAATTCCGATGACCCTCTACCGTTCTATTCCCATAACTTATAGATAATTATGTTTACACGTTTACTAATTAAAATCGTCCCGGTATTAGTAAATTAGATAGAATAACGCCTCGGTAACAACATCCATCAAGAATCGGAAAGTGAGGAAGTTTAATGGGAACTAACCAGATGGCGAAAACGTCTGAAATGAAAAACATCGTCGATCAAATCGAACAAACTGTTGACCGCAAAATAAAAAATAAAAAAACATATATAATACAATAAAAACAAACACCCGAATAATCTTTTTAGAGTATATTAAAACTCGATAAAAAAAACAGCGAATAATTTTAAATAAAACAAAAAATCAGTTTATATTTCGAATTCGATCTATTCTACGAGATAAATGTAGGTCTATGATAATTTTCACATGTACAGTAAACTCTCATAAAATACGGATTGTTTTGTTAAATAATAGAAAGCATATTCTGTGATACGCAGCAATTATGACATGAAAAATAGTAGAACGATAACTTGGTTAAACGATCTCGTTAAATATGCAATAGTTTGGGACTTAATTACGCTCTAAATATTTAAAAAAAGTAAACTTTATATATTTGTATATTACTACAAAAATCTCATTAGTCAGTCCAAAAAATGGTCTAAGACTTAATAATACCCTGAATGACAAAATAAGTTACGAACAAAGCGTTGTAACTTTATTAAGTACGAACATGACCTTAGCAAGTGCCAAGCAAATGGGTAACTTGACAAAGAATATGTTTGTTTGCAGCCTTGAGATGAAAGACAGCATATGACAGCGCAGGATTTCCTGATATCGTTGTATCGTCAATATTTCTCGTACCAAAATATCTCGTATCGTCAATTGTTATACGAGATGGCTTCCCAGATCATCATGCTAGCGTTGGGGACAGTGTATCACTCAACAGCAAAGGCAGAATTGAAACGCTTAGCAGTGGTTCTTCATTACTAACACGATGGTTGTCTGTTGCCAAACAGAATCGGAATTTGTCGCTAAAGACGATACGCTGTCAATACATAGAAGTTTATTTTACTGCAACACTACAAATGAAGCCTCACTAGATTCCTGGATAGGCTACATAAGAGTACTGCATTCAAAGCCAGCGCCGCTATATTTAGACCACTTTAGTATAAAGCGTTAGAGATAATTAGTTTAAAATAGCTATTAATTTATTGTTTTAGCCGATTTAATAACAATTTTGTATGTGATATACTTGGAAATAAAACATTTAAGATTCGTAAACCCGATGCAAAGCGCTGCTTCATGACGATTAACCACTTTTAATACCCTAAATATAAAAAATAATGTTAAAAATAAGAATGAATACGTTACATTCTAAAAAACTGAGTTTACTAAACACCATATAATATGAAACGGGTCATCAAACCAAGTAAGCCGCGTTCGAACCCGTAGCTAATCAAACCTTCGTACGTCAGCTCACCAGCAAACAAATACGAAATAAAATTATGTTTATGTTCAAAAATTCACAAAATAATTGAAGAATACACTAAAATAAATGAAAAATGTCTTCACATTTCGTTCTTTTTTTTACACTTAAGGAATATAACAACAGTCTCAAGGCAGAGTCGATCTTAATCTAGATTTCTAGAGGCTCTCATCCCCTCAAGAAATGCATTTCGGTCTTGNTTATTATCGTCTGTACAATATTAATTTAATTTATTTTAACTTTATTATAATTATATATATACTTCCGCCGTCCAGTTTAGGCGAGTAAGTTTAGTTTACTATCGTCTGTACAGTATGTAAACTAGGTACCATAAGTCTAATACAGCATTAATTTTATACATTTCTTGTGAAAGAAACATTTCTTATTCAACAGCCATAAAAATTATTTATATTAATGATGTCTCCGAAGTTCAACGAAGTTTTCGCAGAAAAATAACTTATCAGAAATCGCAGCCACTGTTTGGTGTGCTGCTCCACGACGAAAACAAGCTTAAGCAATGGCAACGTCAAACTGTGCACACTCATTAAGTAATCCTACAATTTTTTGTTTATAGTATAGTTTATATGGATTATTCCCAAAAAATTTTACGTATTTTGGAAATATTGAGTCGAATTAGTCTAGAAACGATTAATTTTATGGAAGAAAACCTTTCAAACAGCCATAGTCCGTAAACTGCACACGTGTCGGGCTGCGATTGGCTTGTGTATTTAAGGATTCCTACAACGCAAAATTCGTATAAAGCAAAACGTATCTACCGTGTTATAGGGGGATCGACTGTATGTCATGTTTATAGTGAGGGTGCTGTAGCAGAATCAACTGTTCAAAAGTGGTTTGCTAAATTTAAAGCAGGTAATTTCAACCTTAAAGATGCTCACACTGACAAAGACTAGCCATTATTGAAAAGGACCAGATCAAGACATTGCTCTGATATGTGAGTCATTATGACATTTGAGTACCTCACAATATAATGAAAAGAATTCATTGGATCATATCTCCATTTGAAATTATCTTTAAAAACAAAATGAAAATGACATTTTTCTGAAATGCCTTATGACAAATGAAAAGTGGACTGTTTATAACAACATCAGCCAAAAACAATTGTGGAGAAAGAAAAATGAACTACCATTAAAAATTGCAAAAGCCAATCTTTATCCAAAGAAGGTCATGATCACCATCTGGAAGGATTGAAAAGGAATTTTGTACAATGAGCTGTTTCCACAGAATCAAATAATCAATTCTGATAAGTATTGTTCCCAACTGGATCAACCGAAGTAAAACATCCAGAATTGGTCAACAGAAAAGGCATTGTTTCATCAAGATAATGACAAATGGCACAATTATTTACAAACACCAAAAATTATTGAACTACACTGGGATGCTTTATTCCACTCCCAAATTCACGTAACCTTGCTTCATTAGACTCCCATTTGTTCCAGACTCTGAATAATTTCCTTTGTGATAGAAACTTTGATAGTTTGGAAGTTTGCAAAAACCATATGAAATAGTTTTTTGCAGGAAAAATAGGAAGTTCTATGAAAAGGTTTTATGAAGCTTCCCCATAGATGGCAGCATGTCTTTAAAAACAACGGCACATACATAATTGAATAAAGATATGTTCAGGAAGTTCGTAGCAATTTTTAAGAGAAATAAAAGAAATGTTTTGAAACAAAAAACCAGTTTTTAGTTTTAAAACAATTTCTTTTAAATTTCTTTTAAAAACTGCTAAAAACTTCCTGAACAACCTAAAAATAAAAAAAAAAATATTGATCTTAAATGAAACTGAAACATCATCTATTTACCGTACAGATGCATTATCAGTTAAACCAACAAGACTTCCAATCAATCTTTACTTTTAAACATATATTAATTTGGATCAAATAACCATACATGTCAATTGCCAGAATCTTCTAAATTATTTAATTTAATTCAAAATTAATTACTAATTATTAATTAATATTGGCATGAAGATAGTGATCTAACTTCTTATCTTCAGGTCAAATTCTGAAGTTTTATTATATAATCATTAATTTGATAATAGCCAGAAAATCCAGCAATTCATATCTGACCATTAATACATAATAAATAAACTGTTATGTGAATTTATAAACACTATATCCAGACACACACACACATATATATATATAATGCTTTTTAAAATAGGTCTTCATTGTTTTTGATCAAGAAAAACACAAATATTTTATATCATGTTTCATTGTGTGTATTCATTATTATTTTTTACTTACTTCTGCAACTTACACAGTATATTGAACATATGAAAACTTAAAGCAGCTTTTAATTAATATTCATATTTATAATTTGTGTATTAATTAAGACAAAACTTTTTGTAACTTTTTATTGATTAATTTTGATGTCACTTGAAGTCTTTATAATATCTCTCCTTAATTATAAACTTGATGTTATCTTTGCCATTTTCTTTTATATTGTTTCTTAACATTTAAAAAAATTATATATTGTTTTCAAAGTTATAAAATTGTTTGTCAAGCTTTCCATGTTTTTATAAAAACTATAGCTCATTCATAAAACAGAAGGATTCTCCTTTTTTCTTCTTTGTATCTTTAAGTGTCTCATATACCCTTTGCAGGTTTGTGGGAACTATTTTTACTTTTTACTTTACTTTATCTTTATTTACTCCCGATACCGCAAGAGCATAATCGGGTTAAATACAGAGATATGTCAAAGCACAGGTAAATACATACATAATAACAGACAGATAACGTACAAACAGTATGACAATGGAAAAGTATGAACAGATGGTAAGATGACCAGTACAAATCAACCGATATTATACAAAACTTGAGATTAGAATAACATGTATGGTAGTGGGAACTATTTGTCAGAAAAAATGCTATTCATTAATTAGAAGAGCAATAATAATCTTTTCTAGTTGAGAAAAATTACAGAATAAGTTGCATTCTCTGCCAATTGTAAAGTAGCATGAAGAATGGAAAGAAATTTTGGAAGTTAGCTAAAAAAATTGCTTAGTCTACAAAATTATACAAAGATCCTTTTAAAGCTAGAAGAGAGAAATAAAGAATTCCTCTTCACTTTATAACAGCATGAAAAGCTTAACAAAATAATTTAAAACAAACCCCATGTTTTCATGTCAAGAGACAATAAAGAGAAGAAAATGGAAAGAGAAATGAAGTGTGAGTAAGATCAGTTAAAGTTATAAAGGCAAGAAAAAAGAAATTACCATACATGGAAGCTATAAGAAGCAGCTCAGGAAATAGAGTAAAATACATAAAACAACTTAATCAAAAGAAAATACTATAGCATTAAGTGAACTAGCTTGGACAGAGAGATGGAAAAAACACTGGGAGGAAGTTAAACTATTAGAACAAGTAGATCCAAAAGAAAAAAACTGGATATATGATGATAATCTAAACATGGAGGTAATAAACAACAAGTTTAGTAAAACATTATCCATTGTGTGAAATGCATTTAAAAANATATCTATATTTTATTAGTGAAGTGAAGTGAACATATTATTAGTGAAGTGAACATATATACATATCGTTTGAAAAAATGCTGTTAACTTAAAATATACTTAATAACATTAAAATATAGACTAAATCTTCGTTGCTATTTAATCGTGAATAAGCGCCATAAGTGCGCTTAACTATGAAACAGTAATTTTCAGAAAATGAAACTTGAAAATTGGACCAACCAATAATTTATTCAGAGATTTTCATAGATTATTTTTTAATGCTTCGTAATCATCGGAATTTTTCATCGTTTTGACGGTCACTTTTCTTATTTTTGAATAAAATTCTTGGGAGAGTGAACCTCCCGACAAATAGCGTGGGTTAATTTCCCTTATCAATAATGTTATATATGACCAATTCTTCATTTTTTGGACATTGTTACATTTAAGAATTCATAAAATTATGCATTTTGGGTTCATTCATAATTCAAACCACTTATTTGTAGTGATGAAATCTTACTGTAGTATTAGCTAAAGTGTCATGGGAAATATTAGATGGTTTCTCTCTGTATTTCGATAAGCAAGTATATTGGAATCTTGTGATAGTCAATTTTTTAGCTTGTATATGAGACATTTGCATTCTTCATCTCTTCACGTGTTAAGTTTCATCCGTTTGGAAGTTAACGGAAATTTTTAATTCAGGGGACCTGATTACCTTGGCATCGAGTTCGAGATATACAAAGGAAAATTTTTAATGAAAAGTGGGTTCCCTAATGTCAAGGAATCGGGCAGTAGCCGATTGTCACGTTATATTCATAATACTAACAAGCAAGTACGAGAATGTATTAGTAATAATAAAAAATGCAGAAAAATATGTTAGTGTCCTTTCAAAGGAATTCAAAATACTGATTTTCTTTATATTTCATAATAATCTATAGTAACAACTAAATGGCCTGCCCAACGAATTACAATACTACTAACTTTTTTAATATCAAAGTTGAAGTCTTATTCTACAGTTAAATACAAAAATAATTATCCTAATTTAAACACTAATAAAATAATTTTATTATTTTTCAAATTATCTGTACAAAGATATTTAAATCTATTTTTTTCTTGTTTTTATGACTTTAATGAGAGAGTGACGAAAGTGTTAAAAGAAAATTCATTCATTGTCAACTTAAGATCATAAGATCATATATTAGCTCAAAATCAATGTACTGTATTCTATAAATTGAAAATGATTAAAAAAAATGTCTTGTATGAATTTTCCTTTCCTCACTTCATTTTACTCTAAAAAATGAAAGGGGAAAAAACGAAATGCCCTGCATGATTAAGAAACAATATTAAATGCATAAAATCTGGCATATAACTTATATTTGAAGAATAGCAGTCATAAATTATACACGATCGTACATAAGCCTGGAGCTTTCTCTTAAAATTACTTTAATTATCATGCACTGAAAAACTACACGATCAATTAAAAAAACGTGATTTGCCTTTCTAACTGTAAAACATAGTTTTCCTTTTTTCGAACTTAAAAATTTAATTTAAAAAAGCCGTGTAATGTAACTGCAATTTTGTTAATGCTATTTAATGCATTCTTTCACGCACAAGTATAATCTTTAAAAATTTAATGTATCAGAGAATAACGTATTTTTTACAAAAATTTAAACTACATAGAATTTCCATTTATCTTTCACGCACTTATCTTTCAAATCGTTATTATGATTTAGAAATTACAGCATCTTTCTTTTCATTTATTTTATTTCATTATATATGTGCCATTGTAGACGACACTTAAATTTTTCTAAGTAATTTCAGAAAACAGAAAAAAAATATCTTGTTATAACAAAAAAAATTCATTAATAGCACTTTTGCAGATCCTAACCATCAAGTTTAAAGTCAATTTAATACAAAATGGAGTATACTAAAATAAGAAACAAATTATGTAAATTGATACACGGATAATGTATAGACAATTAACCAATAATATTGCAGCATGACTAAATTACAGACCGTTCGGAGCTCAAAATTTTATCTTGCGTAGTATGTAGAAAGTTAAAACGCTAATTATGAGTTACAACTGACCCAAATAAGCTTCCTCTCTATAACCACACCTACCAATGCAAAGCGATCAATAAGGTCATCAATTACATCCAATTAAGAAACGATCATAAATACGCTCAACTATGTCTTAATAGCTGGAGCGGAACCGAGATATGGCTACTGAGATTCTTTAATATGCAATAGTGGTAATATAATGATGATGAAAAACTGATTTTCAGTTTAACTTTGAAAAAATAAATAGTGTGTCAAAATGCTAATACTGAACACACATAGGCACTTTAACATATAAATTTCACTTTCCTTCGTAGAAACTATGAAGAATTTTTCATACAATTATGTAAAAAAATTAGTCCCAAAGCCCATTAAGAACAATGATGATTAAAATATATTTCAACATATTAACTATATATATACACATATATACTATATATAAATCGCCACTTGGCGATATTTTTATTAAAGTGGCGATAAAAACATAATACAGGCGATAAAAATCCTCTTATTTCGACATTCGGCGTGAAACTGAATCACACATCGGGAAAAATAGCAAAATGTCGAACTTCCGTACAATGGGAGTCCCGTGCGCTTACATCATCATGAGGCAAATTCGGGCAGAAAAGTCGAAAGTGACGTCGAGAACCGAAAGCAGTTTTTTGTACAATACAGCCAAGCGTTTCAAAATGAGATTATTTTATCGAGCGACAGAAATTTTGGGGAATTTTTGAGATAACTTTTTTCACTTTGATCTGTTTTTAGTAGACTAAAACAAAAATTTTGACATCGTAGAACCTGTGAAATACTGTTTGAACATTGTAATCAAATGTTATTCGGAATTATTCATTAAATAATTATTCAAAAATGATTCCTATTGCTAACAAGAAGAGGGACAGACGTTCGAGACTCCGATTAGAATGAATTATGGTGAGCATGTAGCCTTAAACACAACCAGCTCCTTGTCCAAATAATAGGACCTATTTCTCAAACGTTTACAAAAATTGGGCCACTGAGTTTAATAGATGAAAATCGAGACCATATTTGGTCTCGATTTTCATCTATTTAACTCTTTTTTCGAGATTATTAAGAAAGAACAGAGATGGACGGACGACAATGAGAATTTATAGGTCTACAATTTTTTTCAAATTGTAGCCCAATAATTTTTCTATAGATGCAATATTTATAAGAACATACTTCCAACGTAATTTATACAATCTGTTGCCAAAATTTAAACACTATTATCACATAAAAGCAATTATTCTCGCATTTTTACAAGATTTTTATTTATTTATTTAAAGAAGCTTTACATGAAGTCTTTGGGACCTTAAGTTTAGAAACTTCGATCAAAAACGGGGTCATCACAACCTGTCTAACACCGATCACTTTTCAAATACTAATAGTGTTCAGTAGTAGAGTCATTGACCATCCTCTCTTCAACAATTATTTTTGATCGAATTACTTCGAACCCCTTCCGCAACGGTCCCTTCTTTCTACAGGATCGGCGGATGGTGACATTCGAATATGAAAAGTACATAATACGAGATTACCGGCGAACACAAAATATGTTTTAAGTGGTTTTCGAAGACGAGTTTAAATATTTGGTCCGTGTTTTGTCAAATTTGATTGATTGGCAGATTCTCGTTTGTTATTCGGCTATGAATGCCATAATTTCTTAAGAGTTAACGTTAGGAAAAAATATATCATCTTAAAAAATTTCAAATATCATATTTTCAATTAGTGTCTACTTGACCAGGAAATTGTGCCATTTCGTGCCATCCGAGTATCGCGATAAATGTGACAATAATAGGCTAAAATAACCAAGCTCTTTATATGGTTTTCGTTTTAATGTTTCTTATATTATAGTATTTGATTTACATAACTACAAAGGTTATCTTACATAAAGTTTGATCACACCGAGTGACCAATCTAACACATTTTAAAATTCTTTATTCCTCTATTGTACACAATTTAAAAAATTTTTTAAATGTGTTAGATTGATCACTTGATGTGATAAACTCTTACGTAAGATAACCTTTGTAATTATAAATCAAATATTATAATATAATAGAAGGGTTAGAAGTACGAAATAATCTAATAATCTTTGATGTTATTTTTTGCCCGATCAATGTCAGGCTCATCTGCTAGTTATAATATATTTTAAATTTAGAAGCAGAAGCAGTGTTGTCAGCTTGAAAGCTTAATCCCTAGGCGTAGTGTGTTTTCCCCCGAAAAGGGATTTTTGGGATTTTCTTAGAAAACAGCCAAAAACGTAGGGATGCTTAGAATACTCATTTTTAATCCCGGTAGAAGGAAATGCAACTCTGAAGAACTAGATTTTGGCTAATAATGGCAATTTGGCATGAGTACTTAACTTTACAAAAATTCTCTCAGTACAATGTTGAGTAACAACATTGTAATGAGAAAAATTTTTTAAGTGCATGAAGGATTTTTTACATACGCGAAAGAAATTTTTGTTTCTTATAACCTAACAACACTGAGAGGCAGTTGTGGTTTTGAATCTCGCTCAGAGCCAAGTATTTTCTTCTAGAAAATTCTAGTCCGATAATTCGACAGATCTTTTGGCTTTAAAATTATTTTTGGTCGGTCCCACATCTTCCTAATTAAGCAAGTGGAAATGACCAAAAATGTGAGAAAAGTGAGCAAAAGACCTGAAAAGTGAGGATACTTCAGAAAAGTGAGTGACTCCGAGGCCTGTATCTGTTAATTATTCTTATCTAATGACAGCGAAATCGTGACGTGAGCGACGATTTCAAGGTACCCGCATTGAATGTTTAGAAAGTGTTATGATTTTTTTAAAATAAATTATGCAGTTTTAAAATATCAAATATTATTTTTTGAAAGTAGTGTTAAAACAAAATCATAAAATCGAAAAAGTTTTAAGGATTACTAATTATGAATTTCAAACAGAAAAATTACAACAAATAAGCAACAGCAATTTTCCATTGAACGAAATATTTGATTCCGTTATAATCGCATTATTATTTTCTTTTCACTCATATAAAATGTATTCTTACTTTTTAGATATAGATTAAAAAGTTAAATAAAGTAAAATTTGTAAGCATTTTTTGTAATTTTTTTAATTACTTAAATTAAATATTTGACCCGCTATTTATACTAAATTTCGAATTCAGTTTTCATCTACCTTTGAAAAAAAGATTCGCCATTGTTGTAGCCTATATAATCTGTTAAAAAAGGCCATACTATAGGCAGAAGAACGAAGTTCACTTCGAAAATGTTTAAACCCGGATTATTTAATGAAAATACAAATCAGCTTCCACATCACCACTTAAACGACGATTTCACACTTGAGCTAAACTATTTACACATTTAAGTGATGTAAGAAAGTAAAGCTTCTTGCTTTTTTTAACTGATAATTCCTGCACATCGCATAATTTAAATATCTATTAAAATATTTTCTAGATAGCAATGTAATCATGAAATTGCTGACATATTTCCTTTAAATGTTTTTAAAAGACTCAATGGATAACCTATTCCACATTTTACTGTTACGCATCAGTAAAAATATGTTCTGCATTTGTTTTACGTAACAGTTTTGTCAGAGAATTAAGTCAACTGAAGCAGTTCTGTACATTATATAATGTTAATATTGTTAAAGCGATTTTAGTTTTAGTGATAACGGCTAGTCCCGATTATTTTTTCTTTTATCTCAAATAGATATCTACTCTTAATTTTTTTAATCATTGCTTCTTAAATATTTTATTGCAGAAATAATTTTAGAATGTATTAATTGAATAATAAAATATACTAACTTGTAAGTAAGATGCATTTTTGACCGGTAATGCTATCAATACATTCGTAAATTTTTTTAATAATGTTTAAACACTTTTAAGTTATGAGAGAAGTTCTCGGCAATTCTCATCGTTCTCAGCGGTAGGTGTTATATAACAATTACTATGGTTGTTGAAATACTGAATATAAATTGGGTTTGCTTGCAAAATCAGCGCGGGCAAAGCCGCGGGTAACAGCTAGTAATTTATAAATCTTCAAGTTATGCGTTTTTTTATTGTTTTAACATGCCCTTTTAATGTCAGAATAAATAAAACCATATTTTCCACTATCTGTATTCTTATTTATTAATCCTGCTTAATGTTACAATCAATTATTATCAGTGTAGGCGAGTCCTAAAGTAAAAGAGTGAATTCTATTGTATAAGATTTTGTTCATTCAAAGTTTCGTTTAATTCGATTGCCATTTTTTAAATAATATTTTCATTAAGATTACAAGACTTCTCTTAAAATAGTGTAACATTTTGTTCTGACAGTCTGCCACCGAAATTTGATCTGTTGATTTACTATTTATTTTCATTGAAATTTTCAGAACCTAATTTGTTTACTGTTTCATCTATACTTTAATACTTGCTTAATACAAGAGAATAAGTTCGAAAACAATAGTTAATCAGAAGTCTACCATATATCACTATTTCCGATTACAGCTACCTAAATTTCAAATAAAATTTTAAATACAGTAGAATCTCTGTAATCTGACTTAGATCGAACCGGTGGGGATTGGCTTACTGTATTTTGTATATATCGGTACGTACAGGAAAGAAAACGCATTTGGTTCACAGGTTAGTTTGTCGTATTAATCACGATTGTACTGTACAGTACACGAAATTTCATATGAGCCACCCTGTAGAGTGTCGGATTACTGAACTGTCAGACTGGCGAGTGACGGAAATTCTACTGTATTCGGAAATATCTATTACAGGAACAATTTAACTGATTTTCTTGGAAAAAAAAGACTTCGCATGGAAAACAGAGAAATGGAAAAATATGGAAGATAGAATAATCAACAAATATTTTTTAAAAATCGATTATTATTTAACAATTAAATATTTGAGTAAAAAGATTAATTCATTATTTTAATAATAAACTAAAAAACGTTATAATAAAATGTAAGCCAACTAATCTCATTAAATTGTTTCGTTTTCCTTATTGAAATAACTTTTCTAAGTAAACAGCTTCTCGAATTATAAATTATCAGTGACAAAGACGCAAACATATAGATATAATTATTACCAATAGTCAAATGAAGTACTGTGTTATTAATCAAATTTTGTGAATGAATAAATAAAATTCAAAAATTTTGCTAAATAATGTTTGAAAGGCCGCATTTCATACTAACAATTGTATGAACGATTCCTATACGACAAGTAAAATGAAAATTTAAAAGACAACTACTGTAATACAGATCACATTCCGGATATGTGAAGTATGGTACAACAAATCTGATCAAGACTTTCATACTAATAACAACTCAATAAACAAATAATATTCAATAAATATATATATATATATATATATATACATATGTTGAAGTAAAGGACCCATCCGTTAATTATGTGCAGTTTTTGATCTCCTCCCCTTTAATTACACATATAGGCTAATAATTCATGGATCTCGTCCTGATATTAAAGAAATGACAAAATGCTCTGCAAATATTTTCTAGTTGATAATATTTACATGACTATTATAAGGCTTATAAGAACAAATTCGTATGCCACCAATATCACTCTAAAAAGCCCATATAGACAATTCCTTTACCCAATCTTATACAATGTGTATTTTTCATGACCCCTCTCTCAGAAGTATACACGTAATTAATGTACTGTACAACCTCAAAATGATTATTCATCCAAAAATATTATGTATATAAAAAATATGAAAGTTAGGTTCTGAGAGAAAATTAAATTAATCTCTTGAGTATGTTTCAAATGATGTAGCTTGCTGTTTCGCCAATATAGTAAAATTACAAGGATAGGATACAAACAATTCAATCGCAAAAAATTCTAGTGGTAAATCAACTTCTAGATCAGAGGTTCTTAACCTTTTTTGTTCCTAGGACCCCTTTTCCAATCAGGTGAATACCACGAACTGTTGTCGGAATAATGTTTTTAAATGCATTAAAAAATTATAAAAGAAACAAGTTATATAGAAATACATTTATTAAAATAACAGAAAAAAAAGCATAGTATAGTAATGTATGTGCTACTTTCTTAACACAATAATTAACAATTTCACACAATAACACAAAATTAAGATAAGTTGACTTTTACCCTTCCAAACCTATAGACTCCAGGTTAAAAACTACTGTTCTAGATGAATAAAATTAATAATTCCTAGTAGATACTGCACATTTAAATATATAGCATGAATTGATTTTATATTATTTTTAGATTAAACTGACAAAAGAGATTGAAAGCTATACAATTTGATATTTATAAGATTGATAGATACCAATGCAATAGATTGTGCATTTTAATATCATCATAAAGTCCTGTTTATTATTAAATGACATACATATTTCAGTCTAAAATTTTATTAAAACTAGATTAGATATATATCAGATATTGTACATCAAATCCATCATTTTAAATTTAAGAAACGAAAGGAATATGTTGTTCAAAAGTAAATTTGAATTCAGTGAATTATATAAAACTTACATTTTAAGTTTTTAATTTTCAGATTCTTTTAAGTCAAAATTTAATGACGAATATATATACACCATTTGTATTTATTTAAATAGACATAAATAAACTTATAAATGATGAATTATATTCTATTTCCTTCTTGAGAAAATCAAATAAGTAAGAAAAATAACGACAAGAAACAAATTGTTATTAAGCTTAAATGATGAACGTTTTTATCAGAAATAATGACAAATTTTAAGTGGATATAAACTATTCAGCGTCGAAAAAGATTTCCGGAAATGGGAATAAAAAAGAAAAATATTCGTTTGAATAAGCGTCAGGCGTTTATCGTGAATTATCGATCATAAAAACACATTATCGATGAATCTTACTAATCGAATCACACCGATTTTTATCTCGAAACTAGAAAAGAGGGAGAGAGAGAGAGATGAAAAGAGATAACAATCTTAGTAGATTTTATCGGAAAACGAATTTTTTAAAACTGATTAATACAGAAATTTCCTTTTTAATAAATCTGAAACGTTAGTAGATCTAACATCTAATTAAACTAAACAGTTTTCATTCTATTTGAAAAGAAAGTAATTTTTATCTTTATTGAAAATTTTTTCCATTTCGAATGTACGTGTATATACAAGTCATTAAATTTATAACTGCTTTTACATTCAAGTATCGGATTTAGAAAAAAATATTCGTAATTAGATCGAAGACTTTCAATAAACTAGTTATTTAAAAATAATTGCATGTCTACTGTCACGTAAAATTAGTTAAACAAAGTAACAATCTATTCAGAGTGTAGAATTATAATCTTAATAATATTGTTATATATTGTTATCGTTTATAATTAATAAGAATTTCATATATAATTATTCATCTTAGTCACTGCGCTTCTGATATTGCATGTTGTAATCTCGTTACATTAGATGAGAATCCGCTTAGTTATATAAACGTTCAATTCCTGCCTATCTAAATCAATCCTGAAAATCAATGGTTACATAAAGCATGAAATAAAAATATAATACATCTAAGCAAATAAATAGCTTATAACCGATACATTTTTTTTCCAATATCTGGTGAATAAATACAAAATTATGAAAGTTTAGATTTTGAAATTTATGACAAAAATTGCAAGAAAAAAAAATAAGAAAACTTAATTATCAATAAACAAACAAAAACTCAAATTTGCACACAAGTGTTAAATTTAATATAAATGTGTTTTTTGAAAGGATAAAGATATATATATATATATATATGTAAAAATCAAAATTTAATTTGGTTAGAAATCACTAGGAATACATCAATTCAATGAAAAAGAAGAAAAAATAAATAAAACTGTTTGGGCACTTTTTACTGCATATTTTATAGTCTACAAACGGAAATAATCGTTTTTCATTTGTCATAAATGTTCGGCTAGTCGAGAATGCAAATATATTATTCGAGTTTGCATTCTTTCAAAAGCACGAACAGTTTCCGTTTTACAACTATTAGCTAACCTTGGAAAGAAAAAATTTCCTCTATAATTAGAATTTAAAATATAATTGAATAAAGATTGTTATTAGAATGGAATTTAGATATCAAACAACTCTAAGTTATTTAAATATCTCAAGACTTTATTAAATTTAGCGACAACTCGTGCAAAATTTAAAAAAATAAAAAAATTACATATAATTTTTTAAAACATGTTACAATGTAAACAAACCTTATTAGCAACATTGACATCACAAAATATTCGTTAAACATTTATATATATANATATTTTACATCAGAAAAGTCGGTTTTTTAATCATAATAATCAAAGCAATTTAAATTAATACAAGAAATAAAGGTACCGCAAACTTTTAGCAAGACTTTTTTTTTTATTAGGCAAAAAGCGTCATCCATCGTTCGTATCAACTTAACAGATAGTAGCCGGGAAACCGCTGGATTGTTATATTTCCCTAGTGACAAGGTGACATATGGCATGTTTTGACTGTCAACGTAGATGCAGTAGAATGAAATCTATCGCGATTAGGTATGCAAGAGCATTAGATAGGTCTGACAACTTCAATAACACCAGCAACGGAAAAATGTCACATTTAGCTTCTTGTTTGGTAGGATAACATCATTAAGATTAAAGGAACTGGGTCACCTTTTACTTTTACTTTTAATAGATACGCGGATAACAGGGGGGAGGGAAAAAAAACTTTTTAGATGTCATTATAATCCCGGAATCACCCATTTGAAGCTTGAAGGGGAAAAAAAAGCCGTAATGCAGAGATCAATATTTCAAACGGACATTTGGCAACCAGAATAAAAAAAGAACATTCTAAATACAGACTCGATCGTAACGGAATTATTAATCATTACACTCGATTTAGATCGAGTCAGACTAAAATAAGAGAATAATAATAATCGTCAACGATCGATGAAGGCGGTAAAGAAGCAAGCAGATTATAAAATCATAGCCAACGTTATTTGAACAGGCTCGATCTATTGATCGCAACGCTTTATAATAAATATTTTAAAGCAAATGATTAAATTTATATGTGGGGAAAAAATCAAATAAATTTTTACCGATTTATTATTATTATTATTATTTATTTTTTTTAATTCGCCGATGGATTTTAAACTCACCTATATTCGTATGATTCAGTTTACGACAAATCCTTGCTTCTCTCTCCAACTTTTGAAAATCTATAAATAATAAATAAGCGAAATATTAATAAATTATTCCGTTTAATAATTAATATTTAATGTTTTATCGTTAAAACGTATAGCAATCAGTATATTTATAAAATTATATGGATAGTATACATAAATATAGTATCGCACATAATACTGGGTTATTTGTCATATTTACAATCAGAAAAGACCACGAAAACAGATATTGCGATCGATATCCAAGTTATACTTTCGGTAGTATGTAATGTGTGTTTATACAAAATCGTGTTATTTTTCGTTGATTAAAGGGAAAAAAATTCGATTAATCAAAACACTGGATGCCTTGACAACAGTTTCCACAACAAAGAAAGATACAAGCAAAACAAAATGATCTGCATGTCTCTCAACCATGATAATTCTTTAAGATATCGTATACATAAATAAATATATTTAAATCGATTGTATTTAAACCCGAAGAATATAGCTACAGTAGAAAGTAATTACTTTTAACAGAATCATCAGATTAGATCTAATCGCAAACGATAAAAATGAACTCATCCATCAAAAGCGTTTTAAAAAAGTATGATCGAATGTAAAATGACAGTTTTAGACGGTAATTTAACTCAATTTCATTCCGAATAATTATGAGACAATTTTCCCCTTCTCTTGTAACAGTTTTTCATGGACGAAACGTCTGAAACATGTCTAACCTTTAATTTTTTTTTTTTTTTTTTGGAAAACCGCCGATCTACTTCTTCTTTTGTTTACAAGACCAACTGGATTATTATTTTGAACATAACTCGCCCTACCATAATTTCTAGTAAACAATTTGTTTTATTACCTATGGTTTCGTATATTTTTAGATGGTGGTGTACTGCAGCTGAGGCGTGGTCAGAAACGTTACGTGACTGATGAGAGATGAGAATTTCAGTTGAAAGCATTCATTTATGATATGTCAGGAACTAGTTACCATCCCAATGACTTTCATTATATTAAAGTACATTCCACAAGAGAAATTGCACTGCTTTAATTGAACTGAATTAATACAAAGCTGCTAAAACATTGATTTTTATTATCTTTTCTATGCAAAATATTAAATATTTATTTTTTTCTTATATCACATAAATATAATTTTGATTTAAAAAGATATAATTTGATATAATAAGAAATAATTTAAATGTTTGTCTTTTGAAATTATAAAATTATGTAAAAAAAAAATTATATTAAATAATTATCTTTGGTTCAATTTGTATGGATCAAGTAATACCAAAAGACAATGGTAAAAATTTGTTAGGATATCATCATATAAAACATACTATTTTAAACAATGATATAAATTATAATTAATCATTAATTTTTTAGTACTACATTTACATTTCAGATTTTATAAATAAATTCAATTAAAAAAACAACAAATAAAAATTTTCACACAAGAATACAAAAACCAAAAATATGAAAACATTTACTAACTATATGAACAATTATAATTGTTACTACTCACATATTTGTCAATATAATTTAGAAAGAATTAATATTATTAAAATTATTATAGTAAAATATGGAAAAATGTGAAATTTGAAATCAAATATTTAAAAAAAGTATCTATATAAAATGTTAAATTTCAGTAATTGTTAACTACATTACACAATTGTTAAAATATTCTCTAGTTATATGATAAATAAAGTCTATAAAAATTACAATGTTATGCAAATCCAAATCCTAAAGTATTATTTTAAATAAAACTTTAAATATATAAATTATAAAATTTTTAATCACAAATGAAACAAATATTTTACTCTCTAAAATTCACAGAAAAAACAATTTTATTTTTAAAATCAAAAATAATTAATAAAACACACAAGTTTTAGTTTTATTCACTTTAAATATTCTATATAAATATTCTTTATATCTTTAAATATAAATATCTTTAAATATTCTATTTCAATATATTTTATATTTCTTATTAAGTGAGGAATATTGATTTTATACAATAAGTATTTAATGTAATGAAGTAAGAATGAAATTATATCAATAAGTAATAGAAATGATAGAAAAGTAAAAAGTATTTATTCTCTAAAATAAGGAAGGATGATAATATAATTAACATTCTGAAAAATTTTTTTAAACTAAGACTCTTTCTTTGTATTTAATTAATTTATTTTCAAGTATTTAATATCTTCATATTCTTAAGTTTAATTCAGAAATATTTTTAATTTGAAATAAAAAAATATAGAGATTTCATACTTATTCCATGCAATTCCATATTTTTTTACAGATTATACTTTAAATCAAAGTATGTTTTAATGTAGGGATATAACTAAACTTTTTTGATAGGCAAATTTGACTAAGAAACAAAAAAAACATCAATGCTAATACTGAACTATTTAATTAAAAATCATTTACTAAATCATATCAGTGTAAAAATGTACTTTTAAAAGTGTTATCTCTATTTAAAATAATTTTTCCAATGTCTCACACAAAAAATATTCAGTTTCTTATATGTGGAAAAAATTAACTAAAACAAAATTATTTTAAAACTTTCAAAATATCTTAAAGTTTTATCATTTTTTTAAACACTTATAAGGCAGATCTTTGTAAACTCTTTCAATGCAAAAAGTTTTATTTTAAAAAATCTTCTGTTGTTTTGGAAGTTTTAAATTTTAATAGCATATCATCAAATTCTGAGAAATTCTACAACACAAATATAAAAGGTTCACAATTGCTAACATTATCAGCTTTTTCTTTTTTATGTGATCTCCAAAACTCTCTACTGTTGAAAAGTTCAACCCTGTTTTATAATACACACACAAAAAGAAAATTTTTAAACTGAAACATTATTGATGCAGCTTCAGCACTATCTTCAATAATAAAATTACATCAGAAAAGTTTCATCAAACATTACTGTAATAGAAATGCAACAAACTACTGAAACTTTGTGAGAATCATTTTCTAATAAGGAAACAAAGTACTCTCAAAAATTTTTTCAATTAAGAAAATTACTTTTCATAAAATTTGAACAGTTTGTTACATTTTCTATTATGGAATATTTGAAACCGTTTTAGTATAACATTATCACTGAAGATAAAACAGAGTCTGCTCGGAAAACATTTTAAAGTCAACAGAAATTAACTTGAATAAAATGTGTCTATTTAAGGAATAAAATCATTTTAATTTGCATTTTAAATTAATTCTGCATGAAGAAATAAATACACTTGTTTAGATATGCCTTGTGATAAATTACTTCATAATCAAAATTATTATTCCTTTATGAAAAAGATATTTGATTAGTTTCTTCTATAATAAAAATGTTTTACTGCACTTACTACATTCATCAAAATATTGTAAATTCATCTCAAATTTATATTCTTTAGACATTTTACAATATATAAAAGTGTAATTTACCTAACAGAATTGTAGAATTGGATAGATTCAATTTACTCAATAGAATAGTAATAGATACTGTGACAACAAGCTTAAATTTTCAATATGATTAATTTATGATCAAAAAGCACCAAAACTTATAGTACAAAATTTTAAAATGAAAATTTCTTTTTAGATAATTTTTGAAATAATTTTTTATGTTAATAAATATATTTCATTTAATTTATAAAATAAAAAAAATATTAATTTTTCATCAGAAAAAATATATTAATACTAATTTATCATTTAAATGAAACATTTTTCATATTTACCAGATCAACTGTTTTATTGATTAAATGACTCAACAAGTAATGCTGCTTATTAAACAAAATATTCTAGTTTCACCTAATAATAAAACTGATAAAATGAATAAAATCTGTATTTGTTAATTCTTAAATATCAGTTCTATGTTCAATGATTTTACTTAAGATAAATTCAATTTAATTAATTCAGCACAAAATGCTGAATTAGTTAAATTTTAACATTAACAAATTTAGGTTGAAAATTTTGCTAAAGAAAAAATAACAAATTAACTTTAAAGTTTCATCTAACATATTCTTTATATATAAAATACTTAGCTTAAAATCATCATAAACATTTTTGTGTCAGGAAAAAAATATAGAAATAGTGACACAGGGATTGATGAACTGTCATAAAATTTTGAACAAGTGGGCAAAGTCCTATAGGATCGCATAGTTACCACACAAGGATGAAACTGTTACTGAGCATCTAGGAGGGACTGACATACAAGCTACACAAAAGAGAAACCCAGTATTTCCAGATTGCTCTCAGTGATATCAATCTCATTACTTTTCTGCCACACAGTAACACACACATATATATATATATGTTACTGTGAATGACCAATATCTGGCAAATGTCAGCATTCACACAGTTGTTTCATGTATGTATGAAATATTTGCTAAATATCATTATTTCTTACTTACACTGGCAAATGTCGACATTCAGCATGCACTGATGGTGAATGTTGAATAAAAATATTTTTATTATGTTAAGACAAAAATGCAACTTTTTAATGTGTCAAAATAGGAGAAAGCTTAAGTAACAGCACATGTAAATAAACTGTTGAATCTAAAAATGAACTGTACATTCTAAATCATTAAAGAAAAATAATACACAATAGTAAACTTACACATAAATTACGTGATTAATGTTATACAATCTTATTTATTGCAACAATTTAAACTGTTATGGCACTTTGAATTGCACAAGAGTCTCTTGCTTTTACAACTGCATTTATTCGTAAAACACTTCTTTTTGCAATGACTGCGTGTATAGCCTTGCCCTCCACTTTTCGAATTAGCTGCAGCTGCTTCTCTCAGCAATATTTATTGAGAAGAAATCTCATCTATGGAAAGTAACTTTTCTTTATAAATTACGAACTGATTACAGGTATACAGCTGCTTGAGGGTACCATTTTTGTTTGCTAATTTATAAAAGTTGAAGTCTTCTATTCCAACAACAACCACCAACACATTTCAGGCATCTATATGGCCACGGTCAACATCAGGGACTTGTATTCGTACGGCCTGTCTGTCGACATCGACTTCTCAGATGTTGTTTCAACCTCCACCAAAGCCTATCTGTGTTTGTCGACATACACCGGCAATTGTTCAAATGTATAATAATATAACCAAATATTCAGTCTTTCACCGATGTATTTTGTATGTGTCGACATTCACCGGAGAATATCGACATTCTCTAATTTTGGTCTTTCACAGTAACATACATATATACATATATGCATACATACATACACACTATCAATCTAATTATTGCTTTAAATACAAAGTTTCAGCATTCAAATCATGGTTTAGAAGTGCTCACATACTCTGCAGATGCTGGAGATTTAAAAAGACAGACTGACAAAATCAAGAGGACAGCTTTTTTGACTTCTCACCTAGGCTAATTTGAAGCTTATACACCAGTCACAGATAGTGTTTTTAACTTTCAGAGCAACAAATTATGAACACAATATGAAAAAGGTAATGAGCAAAAAATCTACAATCTTGGAAAACATTTCTTCTTTCCCTTCATGATGAAACAGCCAGATAGCTGAAGCAGTTAAGATGATATCAGCCTAATACTCTGGAGATTCAAAAATGAATTTGGTGGATTGAAAAACCCCAGGAATTTTTTATGGATGGCTTGCTCTTTATACGGAAGCCATGTCTATCACCAATCTGCCACCACTACTGTGAGCCTGGCAGCAATGAACACGATTAAAAAGCTCTCAGTGTTCACAGGGCAGAAAGAAACAAAAGTTAAAAAAAAATGCAAACTAATGGAAATAAAAATAATTCAGATTACAGTTAGTAGTACCAACTTCTCATGCAAAAAAAAGATTTATTAAAAAACTGTTTGGAAATGTTCTAAAAATGAATGCAAACAGTTTTTGTTTTCTGAACAATTTAAAAAATAAAATAAAATTGAAATTACATACAGTATGAAAATTCTGAACTTACCTTAGTCACATAGAAAATGAAAAGACACAATTAATAACACATTACATACCAAGATGGAACAACAAAATTTTAAAAACAAAAACCTGTTTGAGAAAAAGCACAGTTCTATTCTGCACAACAGTGGAATCTGATGATGGAAGCTAATATTCCAAAAACATTTCATTTGTAAATAAAAGCAATTTGTAGACTCATTAAAAATTTATTTTTTAGCTTAAGTATTATTCAGTTTACATTATAGAGTACTATAATGTCATGTACTAAAGTCAAATATTGCAATAAAACAATTTATGAACATCCTTGAACATGATATTTTTAAGCTTTTCAGGGAAAATTCCTTGCTATTGTTTTGCCAACTTATCCATCTTTAATCAGACTTCATCATTAATATAATTCAGGTTTAGTTTTCTATATAATTTAAAATGAATTTGTCTCAGAAAACTGTTACAATGAATTTTGAAAAAAAAATTTAGAATCTATCGAAGGGATAGAAGCTTGAAAAAATTTTTCAATTGTGAAATAAATCATAATTTTTTTAATTTAAAGAAAATAAAGCTGTCAGTATTAAATGTTAAAACCATTATTACATCTTGTTAAGCAAATAGCAATTAATTGATTAACTTTTTTGCATCTATCAATTATATTTCAAGAACTGAAATACCTCATATAAATAAAGATAACACCCAGAATGAGCACAAATTAACTGAAAATAGTACTTTTACTAACATTTACATCTATTTGTAACAAACATCTTCAGATATAATATATAGAATGCAGAACTAAACAAACAAATTAAACTCAAATACAGTGTTTTAAACAAATTACTTCAGTTTAAAATTATTTTTTCAAACTTATTGAGTATTTACATGTGTAGTTAAGTAAAATATTGGGTTCTCTTTTGAATTATAAACTTCTATTTATGGTTCACTGTACAAATTATCACAGTAAACTAACAATTTTCTTCTTTCTTACACCATAAATAAACCCAATATTTTACTTAACTACACATGTAAATCTATACTAATATTATAAAGAGGTAAAGTTTGTAAGTTTGGATGTAGGAGGTAATCTCCAAAACTACTCATCCGATTTCAAAAATTCTTTCACCAATATTTAGAATGGGCATAGGCTGTATATTATTCCGTTAAACATTCATATAAATTAAAAGATATCATCTAAGATTAAGGCTTTTATGTTCAACAGATGGTGCTAACTCCACGAGTATGATGACCCAAGTTTTCTTTTCTGTGAGGCATTATTCTTTTCTGTGAGAATGAACTAAAGCAGATCATCATCTATATATCTATATAAATAAAAATGTAATGTTTGTTCGTTCCTACCGATTCCTTTGAAATTTTGACACAATTGCATTCGAATATGCACATTTTTTTATATAATATACATGTTGAAATTCCCCCACTGGGGGGAGATAGACAGGATTAAGGCTTACTGTAAAGAACTCTGCTTCTATTTATACTATTAGGTAACCAAAAAAGTTCTGTCGTTTTTTGTGAAACTACAAAGTTTAAAGAATGTTACACGCAATACACAATAGATGACACTAAAATTCCAGCAATATGTTAATCAAGATTTAATGCTGACTCACCTTATATAAAGAGAAGTGGAAAGGTTATCTCTTAATATTATAAAAATTGACTTGAAGATGAGTACTCCAAACTCTGTAATTCGTGCTTGTATGTTGTATGAGTTTAAACTTGGAACAAGTGCTGTGCAAATGGCTCAAAAAATATGCCAGGCTTTTGGACAAGGTTCTGTTAGCACTCACACCACCCAAAGATGGTTTACAAAATTTTCTTCCGGCAATGAGTCGCTTAAAGATGCGCCATGAGAATGATGTTGAATTACAGGCTGCAATCGAAGAATATTCTGCTCAAACTTGTCAGATGTTAGCACAAAGGTTCTCCGTAAGTGATGAAACTGTCCGTTTACATTTGCATTGTCTTGGGAAAGTTTACAAGCTCAGTAAATGGATACTTCATCAATTGGCACCTGCCAATATTGTGCATATGGTGGACTGCAAATGGAATTGTTCACTATGAACTTATACCATCTGGCCAGACTATTACTGCTAATGTCTACAGTGACCAACTGCATTGAGTTCACCAATCACTTTTGAAAAAACCACCAGCTTTAGTGAACCATAAAGGCGTTCTTTTCCTACACAATAATGCTATAGACATCATGTTGCGCGTGTGACCTCTGACACAATTCAGACCCTTGGATGGGAACCTCTTTTGCACCCTCCTTATTTCCCTGACATTAGCCCTTCTGACTATCACCTATTTTTAAGCCTAGATAATCATCTGCGAAATTGACAGTTTAGAAATAGAGAGGTTATAGAAACGGAATTAGGGAAGTTTTTCAACTCTAAAAATCGTGACTTTTATAAAAATGGAATTTATAAGCTTGTTTCCCGTTGGGAACAGATTATTGAATGTGAGGGTGGTTATTTTGATGAATAAATTGTGTTATTTCCTATACATTTTTATGTTTGTTTTCTTTCAACAAAAAACGACAGAACTTTTTTGGTTACCTGATATTTTGGATGCGGTTTTTTGCATTTTTGATTGCGATTTAATAGGGTAAGCCAACAGAATATAGACTGAAAAGGGATTTTTTGATATTCTTCTCCACGGGAGAGAGGGACAGGATTAAGGCTTACCATGAAGAACTTGGCTTCTATTATAGTATTTTAGATGCAGGTTTTTTGCGTTTTTGGTTGCATTTTAATAGGGTACGTCAAGAGAATGTACATTAAGAAGGGATTTTTCAAAAAATCCCCCCCATGGGGAAGTGTTATACATTTATAATAGATACATTTTGAGCCACAACAACGCGTGGCAGGGGGCTGCTAGTACTCAATAAGTTTGAAAAAATAATTTTAAATTATAGTTGATACTTAGATTATAACTCAGTTAATAAACACCAAAGTGCATCCAAGTCCAGCAAAGAACACAAATCTGTTGATACTTTCCAAAAATAGAACATATTTAACCTGAAGCAAAATTCAGGAGGATAAGTACAGTGAAGAACACAGGAATAGTTTATTTCTGTATTCTTCACTGTACTTATCTTAGGTATTTTGCTGTTTTATTAAGTAATGTAACATCCAGTTTGAGATAAGTAGTGTTGTGGCTCAGTTGTGTGTGTTGTTTTCTAAGACCATCTGAGGTTATAAATATAAGAATTTACAATATGGTCTTGTAAGGCTGTTAGAGAGATGGAACTCTTGCCTTGCATGACTTGTATATATGCCTAGTACTGGATGCTTCTTGGAAAGATGGAATCCTTGCATCTCTCCAAAGAGGCATCCATGAGTGAGCCAGCAATTTGATGCAGTTCTGTCAAAAGAATTCTAGCTGAGATTATTGGGGCTCTTTTGATTCCAAGACTGCCTGATAGTGGTGCATTTAGTGTGCTGTATTAAATCCAGGTCAATGTTGAGTAAGTTTAATGGTGTACTGTCTTTGTCTGGAAGCTTAATTAAGCTGCAATTTGAAAAAATTGTAGACCTATAAATTCCCTGTCATCTGTCTGCCTGTCTTTCCTTAATCTTGAGAATGGAGTTACAGAGATGAAAGTCAAAACCAGAGATGTCCAATCCATGGCCCACTTTATATTTTTATGTAGCCCACTACGCCCTCAATTTTTTAGACACATTTTCATTTATTTTAGTAAAGTATGTCATAAAAATTATTCTCATTTTACTGGATACACTTTGATGTCGTAATGGCATAATTGGCGACATAACTGTCCAATCAAAAATGTTGCAGGTGTGGTCTGTCATTTTGATTGTTTCAGTTTCAAAGATTTTTGTAATGAAGTGATGTTGTTAGTGATAAAGAATGGGTATCTTTTATCAGAGGGATGAAAAAGACACATAATCCCTCTTTTTAAAGAGTGTCATTCATTTTTAGCGACTCGAGACTAGGCCTAATGCCAAAGTGGAAAGGGATAATTTATTTTCTATAGAAATAAAGAATAAATTAAACCCTACCACTTCAGCATTTTTACTAATTATAGGTATATAATACAGACATAGGTCTATCTATATATTTCTTTTGCTAATGTAATAATTTAAATATTTTCAACCTCCAATTATATTCATAATTATTTCATCAACTTTAAATATTTATTTTAATAACCTAGCATTTGATCATGACATCTAATTCTAAGAAAAGAGAAATAACAGAAGAAAAGAGAAAATTCATTATCTTTTGGCCAAAAAATATTTCGTAATTGAAACATGTATTATTATTATTATTTTCCTTATTTGTCATGATAACATTGCTGTGTGAAATTGTGCATTTCCAGAGTTTATTAAAAAGAAAAGAAGAATTTCCTGTGAACTTTGAAAACTATAATAAATTATGTGAAGTTTTGTTACTTTTAACAAAACTTAGACAATTAAAACTAAAACTAAAACAATTTAACAACGAGATTTTCTGACTGCAGAAAATAAAAACTGAATTAAAATTGTTTAGTGATCCATTTTCATTTAATTATATGGAAGAAGCAGATAAATACCAGCTAGAACTCATTGATTTCCAAAGCAGGAAATCTTTGAAAACTTATTATAGAGAACATTCTGTTCTTGAATTTTATAAAGTTCATTCTTTAAATGAATTTGATAAAATTGTCAATTTATCTAGAAAACTGTTATGCATGTGGGGTAGTTTTTGTTTTTACTCTTTCCGCCCTGTGAGTACAAAGAGGGCCTCTTATTAACAGGTCCATTATGGGTTGGCCAGGCCCACAATAGGGCAGCCGGGTGGAGAAGGACGGGGTCCAACACATCTGGACAGACCATCCCTGAAAAATTTGTGAGGATTTTTTGACCCATTCCGATTCGATCCCAGATACCCCAGAGCAGTAGGCTGCCACCTTAACCACTTGACCATTCGGCTGTCGCATGTGGGTAGTATATACAGTTGTAAACAATTTTTTTTTTTGTGCATGAAGAACATCAAAGCTGCTTAAAGACATAGGTTAAGTGATTCCCATTTAACTAACATTCTTAGAATTGTATTACAAAATTCATGGCCAGTTGGCCGAGCAGTTAAGGTGGCAGACTACAGCTCTGGGGGACACAGGACCAAATCCAGATGACTTGAAAAATCCCCAGGAATGTTTTTGTGGGGTGGTCCATCCAGATATGTTGAACCCTGCCCCTCACCATCCAACTGCCCCATTGTGAGCCTAGCCAAACCCATAATGGGCTTGCTGTAAGTGGCCCTCTTAGTACCCACAGGGCAAAGTGGAAAGAGTTTTAAAAAAATACCACAAAAGCAGATATTAATAATAATAATAAAAAAAAGTAATGTCAAAAATAGCATCAAATTTATTTTTATTTTATGCAAGTATAATTTATTTTTTTTTTACTGTCAACAATACAGTATTTTTTGTAATTATATATATTTGTTGTTAAAATTCTATATTTGTATTTTGAACTTTTTAAAAGGGTATACTTATATTAATTACCCTTGTAGCCCACTGAATATACCTAAATTTCTAATTTGGCCCATTAAGAAAAAAGGTTAAACAACCCTGGAAAAAACATATACGGAAAGTTTAGGGGAGGGAGGCCCCAATTAACTAACTATGAACTTCCAATGCAAACTGGAAGTCAAATTATTTCAATTCAAAAACTTTCTCTGAAAGGAATTAGATAGATGACTGGCATGACTTTATTGCTAACAGGAAAAGTACGATGTACAGGGGCAAGACAATACTCTTTTGAAATAGAAAACATATATTTTAAATTAAATAAATTAAAAATATGATTCAAAATTGCAGCCTGGCATTGTGATAATGTCACAATAAATATTTGCTCATTACTATTAATATGTTATATTTATCAATTTAATTTATTATATCAGAAGTACAAAAGAAAGAAATGAATATTTTTCATTAAATAAAGTGCAATAAATAATACAATTATTTAACATTTGATTGCTAACTTCATAAATATTTGCAATTATGTACATATTGAATTAAATACTATAATATATTTTAAAACATGATTGTAGTATAATTCAAAATATATATTCATATTTATATTCACATACTTCATTTCATATATTTTCATACTGTAATTTATATATACTTAATGTGTTCAGTCAGTGTGTTATTTATTATACTTAAAATAGAGTCATATTTTGTACTGTAACACAAAAATGATATACGTGACCGTGACTAGAGCCATCCCATGTGGCTACACATGGAATAGCAAGGAGAAACATTTCCATTATAACACTCTTCCACTCTTCACTCTCTTTTGCCCCCCCCCCCCGCTGCTACTTTACACAAGTTTAAAAGAGCACAAAAAAAGTCACAAGCAGTCAACCACCGGATGAAACACAGGCACATCAGACTTAAATACTAGGCTTCATGAACAGCCACAAGGTAAGAAAGAATAAAATTTAATACCTGTTCTTGTTCAGCCTTATCATTTTTTATTGAGCATTGTCTGTGTATAACTGATTTTCATATGGAATGCAAGGCACTGCCATACCAATATGGCGACTTCTTGCACAATAATGTCTTGCTGATGATATTGGGCTATTGCATTTTTATGGTAGTACTAGCTGCAAGGACCCGCTTCGCTGGGTTTTTATTTGTTCGTACATTTGTATGTAATATAGTTTATATATATATAAAAGACCGTTTTTCTAAGTAATCTAGAATCTAGCTGCAAGGACCCGCTTCGCTGGGCAAAAAGTAACGATAGTGAAGATTAAGATAATTACATTATAGCTAATCTTACCCGTTTTCACAGAATGCAAGAATTAGGTCCCCCGTTTCCAGACTAATTAGAGAATTTTTACGT
>NW_019384744.1:33009-65753 GCF_000671375.1 Centruroides sculpturatus | reverse complement strand
CGTTTCCAGACTAATTAGAGAATTTTTACGTTTAGTCAAACGAACTATTTTCAACGTTTCTGGAACGTTTACAATCGTTCTATAATCGAACCAATATTCGAATTTTATGTTCAAATTTAATTCGAACGAATTCGAACATTGTTCAAATTAAATTCGAACAAAACATTCGCAATTGAAAGCCACTTTCAACCACTTTCAGCCTCATATCTCCCGCACCCTTATAGCTATCGAGACGCAACCACCCCTATGCACGAATGAAGACTTGGGGCTACCACCACATACAAACACCATTCACGTGTGATGTGTAGTTTTGGCGAAAAAGTGAAATACAGGGACATACATGTCCATTTATATATATATAGATATCTACTTATGCTAAGTCTATGCAAGCCATCAGCAATGAAGGTTCAGAAATTGTGCTTCTCTAGCTTCTGACACCCTGAACACAGAATTACTGAATGCTATTTATTTTGATGAATACCCTGGTTTGAATTTTCCTCAAGTAATATACTCAATAAAATATAATAAAGCTTAATGTATGCATTCAGAAAAATTGGATTAAAATAATAATAATTATAGTAAAAACATAAGAAAAAACATTATAACACATTTAATGTTTTCCTGTTAATTGAGAATAGTTACATTAGTATCTAAGCAAACATTCTGGATTATTTGAAGCACAGTAGAAATTTACACAAAATTTCATTTTACTCAGAGCCTACTGGCATGCATAGAAAAAAACTGTACTTGAAATATATTCTAATTATTAATGTTTCAAATTTTCATGACTACATGCCATCACTAAACCCGTATAAATAAGTATAGGAATTAAATGTTCATTGATTTCTATACAGTAGATCCCCCTATAAGGCAGGTTTCTATAATTACGGTTCCTATAAGACAGTGAAAAAATTGTGGCGGTATCTGTAAACAATGATTAAAAAACTCCTATAATTACGTAAAACGTCATCGGGCAACCGAACTACTTTCCGCTGTCCAGCGCCATGCTACGGACAGTTTAGGCGGGTAAATTGAGTTTAGTATCGTCTGTACATATAATTATATATAAATTATATATGAATTAGGTACTGTATATATAATTATATATTAACTTAATTTATTGTAACTTTATTATAATTATATATATACTTTCCGCCATCTAACGCCACGCTACGGACAGTTTAGGCGAGCTATCGTCTGTACAGTATGTAAATTAGGTACCGTAAGTCTAATACAGTACCGTAATTTTATACATTTCTTGTGAAAAAAACATTTCTTATTCAACGGCAATTAAAATTATTTATATTAATGATGTCTCCAAAGTTCAACAAAGTTTTCGCAAAAAAATAACATCAGAAATCGCGCCTGCGGTTTGCTGCGCTGTTCTGCAATGAAAACAAGCTTGAGCAACGACGATATTGAATGGTGCACACTCGGTAAGTAATCCTACAATTTTTTATTTATAGCATAGTTTATATGGATTATTTCCAAAAAAAATATACGTATTTTGGAAATATTGAGTTGGATTAGTCTAGAATCGATTAATTTTATGGAAGAAAACCTTTCAAACAGCCATAGTCCGTAAACTTCACACATGTCAGGCTGTGATTGGCTGCGATTCCTACAAAATTGATTCATAAAGAACGGAACGTATCTACCATCTTATAGGGGGATCGACTGTACTTATTTATACTTACTATACTTATTTAGTATACTTTACTATTTATACTATAATATGATACTTAATATAGCATTTCTGTGATTTCTTTTATTAAAGAAAAAAATAATAAAATTATAAAAAAATAATAAAATAATAAAATTATTTTAATGATAATTTAAAATAAACTAGAGAACAGTTTTGAAAAAGAATTGAAAACTTAACTTTCATCAGGTTTAAAAATATTTTACACTAAACACTTATATCATAAAGTAGAAATATTCTAAGTTTACAAAATATCTATTCTAATGGAACTAATAATTTTAACAAAAAAAAATTTTTTAATATTTTCTTATTGGAACAATTCGCAGTGATAATTAAAAAATTACCTTTTAAAAAAATAATTTTATATTTCTTAAAATAAATACACTTTTATTACATGTTTAATCTGTTAATTTATTTTTTTGTATAATAAAATTTTTCATTTCAATAGTTATCTGTCATCATTAAATTGATTATTGTAATATAATTTACTATAATCTTTAATTTTATAATCCAAAACAATTAATATTTTAAAACATAAAAATACAAATATTTACTGTAATTTTTATTTATTTAATTAAATTAAATAATTATTTCCATTATTTACCTCTTGCTGAAAGTTTCTTAGTATTAATTATTTTTGCTGCAAATTCTAATCCACTATTTTTCTGGACACATCTTCTGACAATAGAAAATGCTCCTCTGAAAAATAAAATATTTATATTATTTTAAATCATTGCATAGACTGGTCTTATAATTCACTTGTTAAATATTTAAAACTGTCATATAGTTTAAGAATGATAATCTTGCTAATTCAAACTAATTATTGTACAGAATAGTTTGGATTAGCAGAGATGTATAAAGAAAATGACATATAATACTAAAATAAGTACCAAAATTTTACATGGATAACTCAAGTTTTTTTTTTTTTTTTTTTTGCATTTACAGACAATTTAAAAGCAAGTATAGATTATGTGATATGAGATAAAGCAGGTTACATCCAATTTTAAACTGCAATCATAAGCTTATCAAACAGCTTTTCCTAAAATCACTAAGTTTGTCATTAAAAATATGAAAAATTCTTTGTGCAGTGCATACTCATGCGACATAATTCTTCTCAAATAATTATTAATTGTTTATATACAGGATGTTACAAATAAAGTGAACCAGTTCCATAACTTTATATTGAGTAAAGGTAGTAAGATTGGACTAATTATGGTCAAACAACATGCAAAGGTACTATACATGTCCAAAAATTGGTGAATCTATATCCATATTATGGGTCCTATAAAACATATCTCACCAGAGTCCAATGGTATATGGGGTCAAAAATGGTGCCTTTATAAAAAGTGTGTGAAAACCTAACATTTACCCTGAGATAATTTTTTATAACTTGTTTTGCTGTCAAATAGTTACATAAACATGTAATTCAGAAAAGGCAGGCATGCATATAACAAACACAACTGCTCTTAGCATGTGTTTACAAGATCTGTGCTGTTAAAGCTGACTTAACTGACCACAACACATGTGCATGGCTTTAACTGGCTACAGTTTACACTACTGTAGACATCTTGTAATGCAGCTTCATAAGTCTGCTTGCATACATCAAATTCCTTGAGAGTGATTTGGGAATATAGTTGCCACAGGTTAGTAAATAGTATGTTTAATTAAGCAACAGCATTTTTATTCAAGACTTTGACCAGGTTATCTGTAAAGCTGTTTTGAACTACTAAAAGCTGTTTGAGAAATTCATTAGCCTATGGGAGATCACAACTTCATATATAAGATGTGGGGTGATTTATTGAGCCTTTGTTTAATAAAAGTTGCATCTTATCTGCTGTAAAATATGGTAATAGTAAAATTAATAAAATGAGATAGCTCTATAGAAGACTGTTGATAATCATTATTATGTAAAAACTTTGTAAATTCTGGAGTTAATACTCCCTGAAGTAGATTTTGGGTAATTGATTTTTTCAGGCAACAGATTTTCAGATAATTGACTCTCTACTGTAATTAATTATAAAAGCACAAAAACCAAATATAATAAAGCATTGAAACTATATTTAAATACAGTAAAACACTATAATATAATAATATTTACAGAATATAATAAAACATTAAAACTATATTTTGATGCATGACAATTTCTGCTAAGAATACCAATAATGGTGAACTCATGGAAACAATCTTTTACTTGTAAATGGCATATTATTTTGTGAAACAATATCTTTATATTATTAAAAAACTAGACCACCTTAGATAACAGTAGATTTAATCAAGTGATATGAGTTATACAAAAGTTCTAACAATTATAATCCATTTAAATCAGTCAATCTATTAAGCAAATGTTAAGTTTGTGGTTTTCATCACTTTAATTCTAAAAAAAATTTACATTAATTTTATATCTTTGTTTCAGTCTAGAAAGATATATCATATTTACTCGCATATAAGATGAGGTTTCTAACCATTTTTCACTACTTCATAACCTAGGTCGTTCTATACGTGCAAGTGAAGGATTCTTTAGGTTTTTGCAATAATTTTTGTAAACCCTGTATTTGCATTTTTTTAGTGGATGCTTACCCTATGGTGTTTAAAAACAAAAGTATTTTATCTGGGTCATTTGAATCATTCTTACGTATTGTCAGGAGTAAAGATAAATAGAAATAGAAAACACAAAGCTTTTGAATTGAATTCCAAATTGAAATTGCAAAATCACACAGGAGCCCAATGTAAGTTTTAATCCATTCCCACATGAAAACAGATAATTATTTGGAAATCAGAAGTCGGAGTAACTCATAAGTGTGGATTTGACTGTTAAGAATTGGCAAAAAAGGTTCCCGATTACATGTAGATTTTACAAGATTTTTCCTTAAAGATTAAAATGCCAGTAATTTTTGAGATGTGTGCATTTAAGTGCATTTGATATTTTATTTGTGATTAGACAAAATAAAATTAGAATTGTATTAATAAATCTAATATTCTTTATTTTAATCTTTAAAGTCACACCTCGTCCTA
Source organism: Centruroides sculpturatus (assembly GCF_000671375.1). Classification (NCBI taxonomy): domain Eukaryota; kingdom Metazoa; phylum Arthropoda; class Arachnida; order Scorpiones; family Buthidae; genus Centruroides; species Centruroides sculpturatus. The sequence goes on along the minus strand of NW_019384744.1, from coordinate 61,039 downwards.
TATGTGAGCTCATCATATACATGAGCAAGTAAATACAGCATTTATGTAAAATATGTAAACATATATATATATATGTTTATATATATATTCATTTATTTTGCACCATGAGCAGATTCAAGCAACCTACAAGGTCTTAAGTTCTTTACATTGACACAAAAAAAGTTCAAATTTCTTTGTTTGAAGTTCAAAAAAATTGTTTGTAAAAACATTTATGACATTCTGGTATGGTTTATCAGACCATCCATAGTACAATCATTATGCATATGTTATTAAAAAGTATTTAAGACCATCCACAGTACAATCATTGTGCATATGTCAATTAATATTCACAGGTAAATGTAAATAAAACGATTTTAATCTGTGTGACTGAGTTGCTATAATCTTTATACACCAGTATAATAAGTCCTATTAATAGAAATACACTGTTATGGTGATTAAAAGAATAACTAATTGTGTGTATGTCATTAAAAAGTATTTATTAATTATTTAAATATTTATAATTTTGAGTTAGCCTCTCTGAGTTCTTCTGGAACCACTAATGTTTTTCACCTATATATTTATCTAGTCTACAACAATTCTGGACAGACATACAGCACAATGAATCTTTTAGATTGAAGTGCATTTATCCCACTGGTCTACTTGACATATAGCTTGCTCAAAATCTTTAATGATTATTATTTACAGTTGTACTACTCATTATTTAGCTTTGATTTTGTCTATTTTTTCTATATAATGATAAATAATGTAATTTATATTTGATCTATCTTATGGTGTACCACATATTCTTCTAATAATACACTACTAACTATGTAGAATCATTCATTTTACATTCAAACTTATCTTACATATTTAATTTCAAATTATTATTAAAATCTGTAATCATAACATAAATAATAATCAAAAGTTTAAAAGTAATAAACATATTATAATTTTAATATATTAATTTCTTAATTGTAACAATTTCCCTAAAGTGATATTTACTGTTATAAAATTAATTCCCATATTTCATTCTCATAAAAGCATCATTCATTGAAGAAGTGACAAACTGTAATAAATATTAATATTTTCATGAAACTTACTGGTGCACAATGCTTAATGCAACAATGAAATTTCATTGTTGATTAAGCATTTTGCATTAAATATTTTCAAGCAGTTTTTCTCTTCCTTAGATGACATAATGTCATCTAAGTGTGAAAAGGGTGTAAATTTTCTGACATTATATGCCATAGTAAATTCACACCTTTTTCACACTTTCCAGCAGTAATTATTTAATCAGGGATGCACAACCTTTTCTGAAGAAGGGCCAGGTTTATTGACCAGTGGGCTGGACCTCCAAGAGATTAATGCAATGGCTGCATTTCAACGTATGAAACGATCAGCAGATTTTCCAAATTGTCATTGGTTAACCTGTTCCATGTTTTGTATTTGTTTAAATTCATAAGTGAAAATGCTTGTTCACATACATAGATACTGCCAAACATGCTTTCACAAAATTGAGCATTTTCTTTCAATTTTGGAAATGATGTATCTGTAGAATACGAGGAGATCAGAATTTTTAAACTATGATTTCAATTCATCACTGCACAGAATGTCTATCAACTCAAGTTGAACATCTGGAGGGGCATCTTCCACATTCACATCAAATGGAGTTGAAAAAAGTTGCAGGTAGATCTTGTATTTCTGGAATTCACAAACCTCTCATTGAATGATATACGAAGAGTGCTAACTTGTTCAGAGTAATCCATATTCATATGTGTGTATTTCTCTTTCATGGCCTTGCAATGTGAAAAGTGTGTAAAGTTCTCTGATTGCATGTGGGACTTGAAAAGTGCTAGTTTGGTTCATGTTCCTTAACAATGTATATTGTATAATTTTCTTTGAATAAACATTATATATAAAATATTTGACTATTTTTTTCGACATGAAACGCATGATCATATTTTACATTAATTTATATGGAAAAAATTGTTTTGCTTAATGAGTGTTTTGCATTATGACCAAGATTCTGGAATGAATTATGCTCATTAAGCAAGGTTCCACTATATTTAGAAGATAGTTCCAGCTTTAGAATCAAGGAAGCTTAAGGAAGGACATCAAATGACTCATGGTGCCAACCTCAGGCTCATTACTCATGGCTCGAACTAGTTCCCATTTTTTCATAGTCACCTGCAATAACAATGATTCCACCATGGGAAACAACATGTCAGCATACTTTTGTGAAGTCACTCCCAGTGACTCCAACTCTCTCAGATAAGTCTCCAGTCTGTCATACAAATCAGCCACGGTAACTTCACTCTTATTGTCCATGACAAGTTTGAAGATATCTCGCACATAAACTTGTATTTAAGTACTATAACTCACAAATCACTCTTTCATATATGCTATGACCTTGGGATAGTTCTGTGCTGTTGGCAGAAAACTGTCTATGACTTCACAGGCCTTGAATTTCTCCTTAATGGCCTAGAGTAGATACTGGAATTTATCCCTCACTGAGATACTTTCTTATGAATCCCTTTAAACTGACTCCAAGCCAACCTCTGGAGTTACTATCAAATTTCACCAATTTTTGACCTGCTGATGACTCCTCTGTGAACCTCTGACACTTCCAATGTCTAAGTCCTTGGACAACATCTTCATCCTGGTCTCCATCAACATATATCTGCTTTGATAGTCAGCAACAGAATCAGCTTCTGACAAAAAATTATCCTCGGTTGCATTCTCATTCTGTGCAATCTCTCTCTACCAGTGGATCTAACTCTACCACTCTGTCATGATTATAGATGAGATGACTCCACAAAAGATCTATGACAGTTTTATCAATCTCAGCCATAAGTTCACCAAATGTTTTCATGAAGCTTATTCAAATTCCTCTTTGACTCACTTTTGTAGGTGCCATATTTACATTTCCATAACTTGTATCATTAAGAATCTTGTTGGCTGTGCCAGATGTAACACCACATTATGTGATTCCTGTATGAAACTAGACATGATGTAAACAAAACATAAGGTTTATTTACCTTGGAAATATACAGTGAGATAACACAGTACAAATTTGCCGAGACCTTCCACTATGGAAAACCATGAACACCACACAAAAACATAGGCTCCTATACTCCCTGCTAGTGGCCCACCAACAAAAGTGCAGGCTTTATTCTTTCCTGCAAGGGGTGCCTTCTAACAAGTGGAGTTGATGTAACAAAAATAACAATGGAAGAAATAATGCGCAAGATAAGGAAAGTGATCATGGAAATAGTAGGCAAGATACCAATACTTTTCATATAGTAGTAAAGTGTAATCATATGATGAAGAATATATACAAAGAGATAGCAATAAATATAAACATTCACAACAAACCCAATACATAGCAATAATGCTCCAACTGCCATATATCCTCAGACTATAATTTGGCAATAATAATTATAACTTACTAATAAATTTGGCCCTAGAGGGAGATGTTAGGTGCTATCTCATATTAAATTTAATAATTATAATTTAATTAAATAATTTTAGACTAAACTGGAAGAAAAGAATCAGTCCAGAGCAGGACTCAAACCCCCAACTCTCCGATGCATTGCCAGCTATGCTACCTTGACCTCTGATTCAATCTTCTCTTCTAGTATATTTAACATTACAATATAACCATCATCGGCTACTACAGTGCCAACTGGGGATGTATTCAGTGCCCTCGTCCTGTAAACTCCCACATAAGGCACTCAGTCAGTCACTGTCAGTCATTGTATACCCAGCAAGGCATATATATATACAAACATCCATAACAGACCTAATACATAGCATTAAAGAAATAGCAGAGTATAAGAATGCCAAAATAACATACATACACAACCCACTATATACCACTCATTATGCAACAGCAAATGTAGCCAATCAACTCTGCTTACTGGGATATATTGTATTCCAGTGACAGACTATAGAAGCCAACAGAAATTGGAGTACATAGGTTCCACAACATGCTCTCTACAAAAGAGATTGGCTGAACATAATTATGATATCGGCCACAACAAGTTCACCACTGCCTTGGCTATTTATGCCTCAGACGGTGACCTCTAGGCCAATCTACAGAACACCACTATCATTAAGAGAGCCAAACAATCGAAAAATATTAGGGTCTTAGAATTGCTGGAAATTTATAAAGTCAAAAAACAAAGGAGAAGCATTAATTTCAAAGATGAAAAACGTTTGTACTATTATGATAGATTATGATAACATGACAGATATTACTTCAAACCAGATCCTGGCCCTTCAATAACATCAAAATTTAAAAATTTTTAAAAGTTTAAAGGATTAATATCTTGTATCCTGCTTTATAACAATGACATCATGCAGCTAATTTAACCTGGAGATGCGTTCAATTAACGGAACATTTTTTAAAACACAACATTTATGTTCGACTTCAAAATCCAGCTAAGGATCGAAAACATTAGTCATTATCAAAATAATAAACTACTGGTCATAAAGGAAGAAGGCTGTCTTTCGACTTAGCCTGAAGGAAGGTGACTGAATGAGGGTGGGGTGGGAGGGAGAGTAGGGTGGGTATAGAAGAGAGGATGGGATAGGTTGGGGGTAAGGGATAGCATAGGTTGGAAGTAAAGGTTGGGGTAGGTATGGATCCCAATGCCAACTTACATCGCGAATAATATAAAGTCAGTAGTACAACAGAATACAGAGACCAATCCGGAAGCAGAGTATTACAACAAGAACCTGATGCTAATATATACACCATCCTGTGGTTAATACAACAAATAGTTTATAATTAATACAATTAAGATTAAACAAGTCTTGCCGGAGGAGTAAAGTGGTAGTGATGATACTACAACACTAGGGGTAAGAGATGACAGTAGTTACATAGCTGGTTAACATTGCAGATACACTTGCAGAGGGTGACAATGTACAGTACATGTCCAATTAACTAAGTTGCAATCACGCTTGCAGAGGGTGATCGGTAGCAACCTTCATGGTGGTGGCAGAAGGACGGGAAACCGCCCAAAAAAGTCCAGGGCTCAGGTTGCTGAGTTGACGGCAAAGATGCCGCAGTCCTTCGCGAATTTGTCGAGTTGGCTGTATGCCTCCTTGGTTGCACAGAAGAATTCCCATGGCGGAGGCCAGATTGTACCGTTGGTTATACAGTAGTTTATGAGTGCATTCCTTGGTGTGTCGTGATTCGGGCAGTCGGTTAGAATGTGACTGATGTCACCTGTAGTGGACCCGTCGCAGTCGCAGTGATCGTCGTTCCTCTTTTTAATGCAGTATAAATAGCTAGGGATGTTCCCGTGGCCAGTAAGCACCTGGGTAAGGTGGTAAGAGGGAGAGAGGTAGTTCATACCCTGACGGGTTTTGATGGATGGGAGGAAGTTGAACGTTGTTCTTCCAGTGGAGGAATTGGTCCATTCGTCCTGCCATTCCTTTATGATAATGGAGTTTAGTTGCTTATGAATGTAATTTAGGGGGAGCCTGCTGAATGATATGTTTATGTTACTTTTAGCTGCTCTCTTTGCGAGGGCGTTGGCTCTTTCGTTACCTTGAATCCCGGCATGGCCAGGGACCCAAACAAAGCTGACCAGCCTCATTTTACTGAGGTGCCTCGCCATCTGCTGGATGTTTGCCCCAGTTTCGGTTTGATGCTTTCTGTCATTGACGCTTCGAAGAGCGTACCTGCTATCGGTTATGAATTTGATAGATCCTTTCATGCATTTTATGTTCTTGATGACGTAGTTGAGGGCTCTATCCAGACCCCAGAGCTCCACCTGGTTATTAGTACAGAGCTCACCTAGCTTGTAATATTCCTCGTGTACAACCACCTTATCGTGGTTGTGATAGATAACCAGAGCTGCCCCTGTGCCATCTCCATTGCTGGCTCCGTCGGTGTAAATGTGCCAGTCGTAAGCCGGGTGATCCGTGTTGTCTCTCAATTCTATTTTGATACTGCTGTGTTCTGCTGGGTGGTGGAGGGTGTCCCATCTATTAGTGCTCCTATCAATCCCGTGTTTGACAATTTGAGCTTTCATCTCAGGTTCCTCCAGGCGGTTCTCATCACTCACATTGATGTCACAGCTATGGTCTGTCTCGTTGTTTATTGGAGCCTTGTTGAGAAGGTTCCAAAGACAGACAACACTCCTAATTTTTATGTGTATCGGAACCATGTTTGCAATGTTCAGTAGCGCGTTCGTGGGCGCCGTGCAGTAAGCACGACAGATCCGAATGGCGAATGAACGCTGGACAGATAGTAATCTCCTCTTGTTGCAGACAATGTCAGCTCTATTGCCCCATACCTGTGCTGCATACAGCAGCATCAGCTCAACTGCCCCCTTGTAGATGAGCCTGCTATGCTTTGTGCTGATCCCCAAGTGTTCCTCGCTATGTGGTAAATCTTGTTAGCCATTTGGCTAACTTTCTTACACAGCTCCTCAATGTGGCTATTGAAACTAAGGGTGGGGTCAAGGAGAACCCCCAGGTAATTGAGATGAGATGTAATTTTTATCTTGTAGCTATTGATATAAAGACAGGGGGGCGTTGGAGCTGTTTGCGGTTTGATTTTTTTGTACAAACCAGAGCCTCACATTTTTGGTAATTAATTGGCAGGTTGTTGTCTTCGCTCCATTTGTGCACAAGTTTCAGCATTTCGTTTCCGTTACTCTGCAGGATGTTACTGTTCCGATGTCTGACCATCAGAATCGTGTCGTCCGCAAAGCCCTGGATCTTAGTGTCTTCCGTGTCGGGTATGGTGTTGAGAAGATCATTATATACCAGATTCCACAACCCGGGTCCACTGCGAGACCCTTGCGGGCAGCCCCTGTTCACCTTTATTGTGGTGTTGATCTTATCGTGGCTGAAGCTGGCCTCTCTGTCGGACAGGTAATTTTCAGTGAGGTGGTAGATGTTCTTTGGGCATCCCGCCCTCCTGAGGCATTGCAGGATGGAAGGCCACCAGAGGTGGTCAAAAGCCTTCCTGTAATCCACACTAATCAAAAGGGTATGCATGTCCTTACTCCAGCCTTCTTTGATGAAGCTTTTGACCTTGTCGATTGCCGCAATCGTTGATCTTCCTGGCCGGAAGCCGAATTGCTTATCATTCATCAGGCCTTTCCGGGTTAGGTGCCAGTTGACCCTGCCAATCAGCAGGCCATCCAGCACCTTCCCCAGGACCGGTAGAAGGCATATGGGTCTATAATCCCACTCCTCTTTGGGGCTATCAGTCTTGGGGATGAATTTGATACTGGCTGTCTTCCAAGTCCTTGGGAAGTAGCCTTGAAGGAGACAGCTGTTGTATATCAGGACAAAGGCAATCGGTACTGCTTCGAATGCCTTTTTTATCGTTTCGGCAGTTATTTTGTCATGCCCCGGGGCTTTCTTATCGGCTAAAGTGTTTATTGCTTTCTTTACCTCCTCAAATGAGAACCATTTATCGTCCTCGCTTTTGTAGTCTTTGCCGACCTCCGTCCTGATTCCCTGATGATGGACTTTGTCCTTTGTGCTGTAGTCTCTTGGGAAATGGAATTCCAGTAGCTTTTTTATATTGCTCTCAATACTATAACTATTGTTGTTGTTGTTCGAGCCGTCGGGTATAATGTTGGGGAGGCCCTTAGCTTTCCTTTTTTTGAATACAATCTTATATGGTTCCCCCAAGGGTCGATGGACGGTTGTCCACAGAAGCTCCTCCATGCGTTGGTTCTGGTTCGGTTGATGTTACTTTTGTAGTTTTTGAGAGCAGCGAAGTAATTTTTCCCCCTTTGAATCCTCATCTCCTCATTTGTTTCCCTTAACCACTTTCTTCTTTTTCTCCTGATCATTTTTTTCTCATTTTCTAAGTTATCATCCCACCAGTGGGTACGGGATTCCCTTATCTTGTACGTTGAAGAGCCTTGGATGGCCTTAGCCATAGAATCTGTGATGTGGTTTACATAGTTATCAATTTCTGTTATACTACTTATCTCTGTGAATCGATAATTCCTCCAATTCCTTGCGAACATTTCTTGAAATAGTTCCCAGTTCATCCTTTTACTGTAGTAATTATCATGGCTTTCAGTAGTACTTTGGTCTTTCTCAAGGATAGTGAGGATGTATCTGTGGTCGCTGGCCGAGTCTTTAAGCAGGGTTTGGCAGCTGATAACCTTTCTACCCACTTCCGTAGGTGCCAGGCAAACATCAGTCCAACCTTTGGCCCTTGCTGTTTGGAAGGTGGGGGTGTCAGACGTATTGAGTGAGATGCCGTCAATTTCATTTAGTAGGTCCTGAAGTAAGCGACCCCTGTTGTCTTCCCTTTCATGATACCACAAATGGGATTTTGCATTACTGTCCCCAGCCACAATGAAGGTGTTGTTCCCCAATTTCCTCACTACTGAAGTCAATTCGTTTATGCACTCTTCGTCCTTGTCGAAGGGTGAGAAGTAAATGCAGATGATATAGTCAACTGGGCCTTCGTGAAGCGCAGCCGTGGTTATTCGGTTTGAACTGAGCTTGGGGATTAAAGCAAGACTGATACTTTTGTTGCGGACAATTATGCCGCATTTCGATCTTTCGTTGGCTGCCCCTTTGTTTAATACCTGCCAGCTGCCAAATCTGACAATTTGATTGCTAACTGTGTAAGGCTCCTGTATGAGAATAATGTCAGCATTTAAATCATTTGCTGACTTAACAACTAAGGATGTAGCCGCTTGGCTCTTCTGGGTGTTTATTTGTAATACTTTTATAGTATCACTGGGCATGATGCTGGGACTATTGCTGTGTCTTTGCTGATTGGTTGTGGTCTTATTCATAATCTGTTTGCTTTATCAGTAATTTTTTGTATGATCTTAGTACCGGGCAGTGAGGAGAAAAGGCATTGTGGCCTGTGTCATACTTCTGCTTGTCACTGCGTTCCTTGTTTGCCTTTACACAGTTTATACATTTTGGAATCTGCTGGTGGCTGTCACACTCTCTGTATTTATGACGTTTTGTGCAGTGACTGCACCTCTCCCTGTGGTCACATTTTGCCGCCCTATGCCCAAATCCAGTGCACCTATAGCACCGCATAATGGGGATATAATCGTCTACGACGAGTGTCCCCCACTCGTAGCTCACTCTCTTCATATTTATTTGGATGTTTCGTATTGCTGGGTGGATGGACATCACCACGTGTCTGCACCCCTTTCTAGTTTTCGAGTCTATTCTGTGCGTTATTTTAGTTTCCTTTTGGAAGGCTTCCTCTGAGTATTTTGTTCTTAGCTCTTTGTTTTGCTCGTAGACTTTTTTAATCAGTGTTTCCCGGCTTTCCTCGGCTGGGGCATTTAGCAGGATTACCCTGGGTCTCCTGTGCTTTAGTCTAGTCATTTTTAGTTTTTCATTAAGCTCCGGTAATTTCTCGATTGCCTCCTGCAGACTCTTTATGTCTTGCTCGGATTTGACTCTGATTTTAATTTCCTTTCCCTGCATAGCTGAGATGTGCCGCACATTTATTCCCAGACTGGCTGGGTCTATCTTTTCTCTTATCGCCTCCATCATTTCCTTGGGGCACAGGTTCTCTCCTTCCTCAGTAATATTTGATTCCACTATTAGGTCTTCAGTCTTCTCTATTTGAGAATTAGTAGCTATCGTATTTGTTATAATGTTTGTGGTGTTACTACCTCTTTTAACAGTAGCCCCTCTCTTCACCACCTCTGCATAATTGTTATTCCCCTCTCCGTGCTTTGTTCTTAAGGCCAGGACCATCCCATAAATGCTGTTGGCGGCTGCGTGCATGTCGAACGCTGCCTGACGTATAGCTTTCCGGTTGTTTACCGATACCGAGCCATAAGAATTAGCCGGTAGGGCTTGCATGATAATACCAAGTCCTTGTGTGATTTTCTCTAAGAGGTCCTTCTCTGGGCAATTCATAATCAATGATTCGCCGCGTGGTATCCCGAGTAACACAGTAAAACCAGGCTGATAGTATACAGAACAGGTTTCTTAGAAGCTAATTTATAATCTACAATATACTATAATATAATAATACTAGAATAACGGTGAATTTATTGCAAACCGAGCGGTAAATTACAATAGCTGATGCGATCAGCGGTGCCCGAGAAGCGGGCCAAGCAACAACCGAATTAGGGTCGGTTAGGGAAGCTGACCCGGTCACGTGCTGAGGTCAACGACCTTTGGTTCCTTTGTTAGGAGCGAAATTAAGATCGTCCGTAAAACTAAGACTATTAAACATATACTCACGAAACTTAGCATACGAGTAGGTGCAGTGCTACTAAGGGAATTACCCGAGTAAGAGAGGAGCCGGTGGCCCGGAAAGCCCGCGCGACGGCCCTATATGCGAATGTTTCCGGACGTTATAAAACGAGGACGGACCGTCAGAATCAAAAACTGACGACGGCGTAGGAAAGGTCGAAGAAAGCCGAATTAAATGATATATCGGATGCCAACTTGTCGGCGGAAATCGCCTGGACAAAACAATCGGAAACCTGGAACTTCCGGCTGATGTAACTTCCGAATGGCTGGGCCGATCCGGAAAAAATAAACGGCAAACGATAGCTTACAGAAAGACGAATCCAACAGTGTGTAAAAATCCTCGGGTTAAAGACTAACTTGGCCGATGCGATGAGCTAAAGACGGAGCCATTCCGCACACGTCCTTCACTGGAAGTACTCTTTTTTAATAATAAACTACTGGAGAATTGTTTAGAAGGTACTTCAAAGAAGGTTTGGTGCTATATTTCCACTCCAGTATTAACTAATGTAAGTAGAAAATCAAGGCTGTAAAGATGAAATTTAGACATTTTGAAAAAACACTTTATTGACAATTAGCTCAACAATGATTACAGTTTGCTTGGTATGTAATCACCATCAATATCAATCCCCTCTCACTACCTTTACTGCAAACTTTTAATCTCATGAGCATACAATAACCAGGGTTTTTTTTTTAAGATGGTCATGAGCATTGAGTATTGTCGTGGAATTGTATATTGACAATAAGGTTCTGCAGAGTGCAAAACAGATGGTAGTCAGTTGGCACCAAGCCTGAGCTTTCAGATGGATAAGGAAAAAACTCTCCAGCCCAGATTGCCAACTTCTCTAGTTATATTTGCTCTATGTGCTGAAGCATTGTCATGGACAAATCAGACTTTGTCAATTTTTGGACAAAGTTCTTCTATCTTATTGTTCAAATGATGCAATTGTTCATAGTAGAGTAAGAACTCTACTATCAGTGATATCAGTTAGAAGCATCATCATGGTGATGCCAAACTAATGTAGATCATTGCCTTCTGCTATATTGACCCTTTAATATTTACAGTAGCTGGTTGACTTTTAATAACCTATGTATGCTTTATCCAGCATTTTACAGGTGAGATCATGAGTCTTTGTTGCATTGCAGACACTTCTGAAATGATAGAATTATAGCATGTGAATGTGTTCTTTTGAAAATTTCATATTATCACACATTGCTGATGCATATATTTCCAAGGAAATATGTGCGTCAGCAATATCTGAAATGTCCTTTGGTTACTCTATTTATATACCTACACCAAACATTCAATTTTTTCTAGTCATTTCTAGGAAAAAACAAAAATTTCACTTTTACAACCTGATATATAGAAATAAATTCAATAATGATTGATTAGATAGCATAGAAAGATATAAAATTTTATTAAATATGTAATTTTATTCATAATTGACTTGATTGCATACCTACACAAAACATTAATCCAATGCATGTTTTGTGACATCATCCCTTGTATCACCTTTGTATTCTATTATCAAAGAAGTAAAGTACATATGTATTTCAATATAAAAATTTTAATGTATATTATTGATGTTTTAACATGCTTAATGCATATTTCAGGCATTTTAACATACTGTGCATATAGCAGTACATTTATTGTAATTTTAAATGAATATATAGCAGGCCCTTACATATAATAATAAAATATTTTACTTATAATTATTTGTAATCAGTTTATATATTACAATTTTACTGTGTTTACAATAATTATAATTTAAATATATTCTTATTTAAATTAATTAAATTTAAAAATATAATTTTATTTTCTATTTTATTACATTATATATTAAATAGAATAAACTTTTTATCATATAGGCGTTAATTACCAATGACTGTTGTCAGACTGACAAGCTTTCATTGCGTGTTTTTATTTGAAAATTATATTTTTTGTTCTACTATTGCTTCCATTCCAAAACGTTAATACGCTTGGAACGGTCGGTTATTTGTAATCAAAAAAAGGAATTTAACCGTTTTAATGGCCTGAAGAAGACGATTATATATTAAATGTATTAATGTCAAAAAAAGTAAATTTAAATGACATAATAATATTTTCTTTAAAATAATAATACTGTATATTTGAAATTAATTACATTTATTATTATATTGATTTACAATAAAATTATGATAAAATAAACTTGTTAAAAAATAATCATAATCAAAATTTTAATGATTGTCAAATGACATATATTTCAATTTAAAATCCTGAATAATAAAATGCCTTTTACAATTAGTTGTAATTACAAATCAAATGAATAATGTCAGTTATAATCAATTTTAAAAATTTATGACATACAATGTAAATTAATTCTTTTTCAAAAATTATGCTATCTTTATAAATCGAATTGCAGAAATTAACAAATTATTGATATATTTCTAGATTAAATTAGATTTTGTTCAAAATTTAATCAACTATTATTTATTCATTTAAAAGTTATAAAAACAATATTTTGTTTTTATAATTAAAAATTATTTAATATTTCTATAATTATTCCCTGTAAAAATCATAAAAGAAATTTTGTCTTTTAATAGCATGCATTAAATAACTTACAAACCTAAATAATCAAGTTTCATTATACAATAAACTTTCTGTCCTTACTAATTTATACAATTACTGAAATTTATAAAAGTAAATTTTTTATAGAAAATATATTGTGTTTTTGTAATAAAACTATTTTTCAGTTCTTTACACTTGAGTACTTTTTAATGAAAATCATGAGAAACAAAAGAATAAATACAAGTTTTTAATTAAATTTCTATCTAATAATCTAATAATTCTGTTAATTTTATCTGATAAAATACATGTGCAATGAATTTTTATAAATTAAAATATTTTAATTATGATATGAATGAAAGTTATTTCACAATCAAATATACAAGGTCTGTTCAAAAAGTATCGAACCTTTTTTTTTCCACGTAAACCGATGATGCGCGAGAGGCCTCCTTCGGTGGAGTTGTGGAGGGGACAGTCATGCACAGCCCTGAATTTTTTCCCGCCTGCAGGAAGTGTCAGTCGTTGGCAATCGGCCTATGAGTGAGGTCATGTAGTGCGCTCTCGTCGGATTCCACTAAGCTGAAAAATGACTGAACAACGTGAGCAGCGATATTACATCAAATTTTGCCAAAAACCTTGGCGATACCCAAGCATAAACCATTCGCAAGATTCAGCAGGCTTTCAGGGACGATCCTCGAGGCCAAAAAAAGTGCAGCAGGTCCGCAGCAATATCAAAGGTCATGTTGACAGTTTTTTCGACTCTCGTGGGGTGGTGTGTCGTGAGTACGCACCACAAGGCCAAACCATCGCAAAGGAGTACTACCAGGAGGTCCTTCGTCGTCTTTCCGATACAGTGCGACGCAAACGACCGGATCTGTGGTCGATCAAAACTTGGCAGCTCCATCGTGATAACGCATCCGCCCATTCTGCGCATCTGATTCGGGCTTTCGTCGCCAAACACAATACTCCTGTGGTTCGTCACGCTCCGTACTCTCCCCACATGGCTCCGTGTGACCTTTGGCTATTTCCCAAGCTGAAAATGCCGCTAAAAGGAACCCGAATTTAGTCGAGAGAAGACATCGTGCGGAATGCGACGGACCGGCTGATGGCCATTCCAAAAGATGCGTTCCAGCAGTGTTTCCAGCAATGGCAGGAACGCTGGGAGAAGTGTATACATTACCAAGGAGACTACTTTGATGGGGATTAGGGTTTTGTACATCAAAATCAATAAATTTATTTTTGCCGACCAAAGGTCCGATACTTTTTGAACACACCTTGTATTTTAAATTCACAAGAAAATATAACATATGTAATTCATGTCAGCAATTAACATAATCAACATAAGAGGAATATCCATTGAAAATATCACAGATTATATATCAATTCTAGAGTAATTCTGATGTTTATTTATTGTAAAATAAACATCAGAATTCATAAGAATATTCATAAAAAATAATTAATTTAAGAATATTCATAAAAAAATGTATAAAGCAATACTTATAGCTAATTCCTAAAAGTACATTCAGGCTATTAAATAAGTTTCAAATAACCTCAAGATAGTATTAAACTTACTGAAGTTAATGAAATGGAAATGACATTTTATCATAAAATTTTCATTTTTGAAATCAGTTACAAATATTCCTAATTATGATAATTTATAGATAAGAATGTTAGATGATGATTATACATTGTCTGTAGTTTCATGCATGAGCCTTAGACTATCTTTGTTGAAAACAATTCAATGCCATTATTTTGTCATCTGCAATGGATCTGCAATTCCAGTTGCTATCCCTAAATTCCTGAGATTTTCCTTTATTCTATCATCCATCATTTCCATGAGCAGTTATTGGAATCTTTTCTCAGGCAAAACCTCTACAAAAAATCTATTTTGGTCTTTGCTGATTGCCATGTTTTGGATTTGTCTCAGCCTATTGGTTCAAATGACATTTATTACATGAATATTTTTGTGTCATTTGCGGGATTCTGTATATGAAAGTATGCTCTTCTCAACCATTTTCCAGTGTTTGGTTTTGGTTTGGATCAATATTTTCCTTAATGTTTTGTTTTCCAGGCTTTACATGGGCTTCCCCCTTATTTGTTAAGGTCCAAATTTTCAATTCTCACAGGATCATAGGTAGTATTATTATTTTGTACATTTTTATTTTGAATCACTCTAGATGATCACAGATAGATAAAAATAAAAATTTATAAGAATTACACATACAGATAATAATGATTAATGTATATTTCCTATAATACTTAACAATCCAGCATCAATTAAATGTCAACAAAATTTATTACATCATAACTGAATTAAAATCACATTTACAATAGTACCAGTAGTAAATATGAATTAGTTTAATTAAATTTTAATTACAAAAACAAATCCACCTGGTGTGAGATTTATTGTCATAAGTCTCATCTAATATACTATCTAATACAAAGGTTACCAAACTACGCCACGCGAGTTCAGTTTATCTGGCCCACTGCTGAAATGAGCTAAAATATAATTATTTATATGGAAATATCATAGATTGTAGATGAACTTACTATGTAGAAAAAATTAAAATAAGTGTAAGTAAAAATGCCAAAATTGGTCGAATCTGATTTTTGCATCTGACAGTAATATAATTTTTAGGAAAATCAGTAAAATTAAATTTTCAGCTTTTTGTGACTTTGGATATCAGAGCACTTTTTGTGCAAGTACCTGCAATGAAGTTTCTAAGAAAGGCGATTATGAGCTTGCTGCAGCCATCATGTTTGTGTATTGGTAAATAAATATGTTTGTTATCTTTATTTTTTGTGTATTCAGTGTGTTGTATTGAACAAATGGTTATGAGGTCTGCGCTCATCATTCTCTTAGTTATTTGGCCTGCTGTGAAAGGTTTTGTGACCCCTGATCTAATTCATGCAAACAAAAAGTTTATGTAAAGAGTAAAGTGAGGTGTTTGACAATGTCATGAGTCAAGACTTGCCAACACTTGACTCCGTATCACATCAGACTTGTAATGAAATATTGAAAATTGTGAAAAATAATGAAATGCATTTTGATAATTGAGAATGCCTTATACTTTTGTTTCAACCAATGAATTTTTCATAAGGATACCATAAAAGTTTTAAAAATTANTTTTTATAATGGATAAATATAAAATATGTTTTGTATGAAATATCAGTTTTATTAATTGCAATATAATATGTATTAACTAGCTGTACTCGCGGCTTCACCCGTGCGGCTTTTGCAATTTGATAAAAATAACCCTGTCACAAATTAGTAATTCCGTAGAATTACTGATTTGTTTTTGTTTCAAACTATAGCACGCATTAGAATCACTTCGGTGATATTTATTGTTTCTTTCATAGAACTGTCTTTACATCTTGCATATGATATAATTTGTATATATTTTATGTATAAATATAGGCCTTCAATGTCATTTTTCACTTATACACATACTGTAAGAGCATCTTTGGTGCAACATTTGCTCATTAGTGTGCCAACAAAAATCATTACTGTTGCTAACTCAAAAACCATTGAGAACCATTACCTTACACTACAGAATTTGTAATGAGAATTTTCATATAGAAAGTTATATACTGAAAATTAAGGTAACAGTTTATGTAAAAATATCTTGAATTATCTGTACCTGCAAAGGTTTTTGCTTACAAATTTCTTAATAACTAAAGTTCAAAGTTTTTCTACATGTAACAAAATAAAAACAAATTCCTCTAAGATAGCTGTACTTTGGATTGTATTTTCCATGTTGCAAATTATTTCTTTCAGAAAGGAACATCAATCCACACCAATGACTGCTTTGCCAAACCATCTTTGTTTATTAAAAATATAATGAGGAATGCTAAGAAGAGGCTCCAAGGGGGTGTGAAGCACAATATAAGGCCACAACAAGAATGGCCTCTTAGCCTATCCACCTCAACCGTTTGCTCACTTTCACGTAGTAGCCTGTTAAGTCGAGCATCAACGAACAAATGAGCGTAAAGGGGGCCCTGCAAGGGTAATACTATGATGCCACACTGGAGGAGGGCCTTCCAGGGCTGGGTGCTGTTGGAGGCGGGGTGGTATCTGTAAATAGTGGACAACCATCTGCCGCTTAAGGCCTGTTGTGAGTCTCTAGGAGCTCAGGTGCTAGGCCACTGCCAAATCCCTGCTAAGCCTGGTTCCTCAGCCCAGTTTAGAAAAATGGGAAGGTTGGTGTCTGGTTGGCGGCCAACTGTAAAAACCCCAGCCAAATCTTTTTTTTTTTTTTTATGAAATACTAAAAAGATTTTCACAATCTGCTGTTTCACAGTCACCACTGACAGCAAAAAAAAAAAAAGAATCAAATCTATATTTACAGAGAGAATCTTTTATTTGAGACTACACCTCTAAAAAATAATGTAAATTGGTTCATGGTTACTGTTGGCCATTTTAAATGATGATAATTACTTATTCAATCCATAGATACATTTCACAAACTTTCTTCTCTTCTTCTCAGTGTGACATCTGTACTACATTATTGTGAGATTAGCAGTGGGTCATTGGGCTCATCCCAAATGACCACTTACTCTGCAACAGATTGTTAAAACCCGTTCTTGGCTTGTCGTATGGCTAGGAGGGCAAAAAAAAAAAAAAAAATTGAGTGGGGAGTGCGTCGGTAAGTCAGCAGGTGTCCTTCAGAGACAGGTTTAAAAACTAAACAAGCATTTATTTATATAACTAAACTAGGATACCTAGGTTAAATGTGATTAAATGAGTTCACTATACAAAAGGGCCACTCTAATAGCTTTACCTGCTAGTCTGAGAGAGAGTTCACAAAGCTCTAAAAAGTACAAATACCTCTGTGCGGATATGTCTAATATGCATTCGTTGAATATGTTCGTTAATGGTGATGGAAGTTCAAATGGCTGTGGTTGGTCGTATGTCTTTTCAGTCCGGAGTATGATGACAAATATGGCACCTCTACCACATATAACTTCCAAGGGATCACGTGGAGCTTCCGGGGACTCAAGCTTTTATACGTTATTCGTGGGAAATGAGTCACGTGATCCACTTCTGTTGACACTTATTGTGCATTCCGATCAACTAAGTGTCAACTTTCCCACCTTAATGTGAAAACAATTGGTAACCTCCGATATACTTCTCACCAAGAGTGTTTTTTCCTCAGAGTTGTTTACAAAGATGTTTCCGACATCGGTGTAAAAATTGCGGATTTCACATTATTTTTAAAATTTTTTTGACAAATAGAAACAATAGAAACTTGATTATCCAAAATGTAGAGTTGTACAGTACATATCACAAAGTATAATATACAGACATCAAACTCTCCACGTAACTAGAAATGACATCATCTGTCAATTGTGGCATCACAAAACTAGACTATATATATGTAACATTATACAGTAGAGCATCGTTTATCCGAATCAATTGGGGACTGAGGTTGTTTGGAAAACTTATTTTTTGGATAACCGATTATGTATGAAAAAATACATTAACCTATCCTCTGTTGAAATTTTTCTCCATTGCGTGTCGCTTCGCGTTGAATTTTTGTTGATGTTAAGCCTAATGTAAACTTTTTAACATAATAATCGTGGCTATTGTATTGTTAAAAATTATTTCTTTATTTTTTACAAACAAAATAAATATATTGAAAAATATAAAAACAAAAAATTATTACTTTAGAAGTTAATCTAGTATCAAAAACGTTCAATTCAGCATGACACACAGTCCTCAGAAAAACACCACACAAGACTGCCAGCTAAAACATACATCAACAAAAAAAATATTGGAGTAGCCCAAGATATAGCCAAAGATTGCAGCGCCACAGCACTAGCAAAAATTTAAATTTGCCGACTGGAATTCTTTCGGATAACCGACTTTTGGATAAATGACGCTCTACTGTATTAGATTTTGAGTAAATAAATTTAATTTCAAATACAATAATTACGTTATAGTATTTATAGTTAAATGAAACTTTAAATAAAGTGTTTGATGCACTCAAAACCAAAAACAAGTTTCTGGATTATCTGAAATTTCCTTTATCTGAAAGACATCTAGTTTCACCAAGTTCAGATAATTGAGTTTCCACTATAATTCATATTAGTTCTTTACTTACATTTACATACATTATTAATTAGTTTTTCATTAATTACATTTACTTACATTTATATCAAACATCACAAAGTCCGATATGTATATAGAAACATAACCAAATGATTGCCTTAAATAGCCCAATTATTTAAGGTGATCATTTGGTTTCGTTTTTATTTACATTTTTTCTTTATTTATTTCTTAATTACATTCATGAAGAAGATATGTACATTAGAAAATTTAAAGCATGTATACATATCAAAAAACAGCAATAACTTATATAATAATACTGGCATAGAAATTAACAATCACTGGAAAAAATTCTGTAAACAAGACATCTCTGTGTAAAAAAGCAGCAGTATCTATGGGGGAGAGGGAGAAAATAAAAATAAACACAAGTTTGACAGAAAATAAGCTAAGTGGGAAAATTTAGTCAACTCAAAGATTCTGAAATAAGAGTCAAATTGAAAAATTGATTTAAATTAAATTGTTTTCAATAAAAAAATTAAATACAATAAAACACAAAAAAATACCAATTTGATGAATGACGTAATAAATTGGTCCACAAAATAGTTTCTTCCACTCCAGCTACTAGTTAATTTCCTACTGAGGGTTGACTAAACTGAAGTATATACTAGAATTTCAAAATATGACATTTGGAAAAAAAATCTTAAACCAATGGGTGCAATTGTGCCCCAAGAATTTAATCCACTGAATAATAAGCTGTAACAATCCTATTAATTACATTTTGCAGTTTTCTTTTCCTTTTAGTTTGTTACAGTTAGATTCTGATCTCAATTTTACTTTTTCATTGTTTTTCTATTGACTATTTTAAGACCTAATTATGTTATCTATAAGCTATAATAAATAATCATAAACAACTTGAAAACAATAGAAAGGCAGTGAAAAAATTAATTAGTCAAATCAGTAAAAAAATTGATATCCAAGTAAAATATCTGAGATGTAAAGAAAGCACTGCACCAAGTAAAAATTACATCACCCAAAATGAATGTCAAATTTTTTCTTGGGAGCTCTTTGGTAAAAATAAACTTGGTGCTTCAAAGCAATACTATAAGAATTTACTCTCCAGACGAAATCCCACGACTAACTAAAAGTGTTTAGTGCTTTAACCACTCGACCACTAGTGGGTCTTAAATGAACAAAAACTATTTTCTGAAATTATAGAGCATGTCATGTGAGATACGCATAACATTTTGTTATGAAATGGTCTTTATGGGTTAATATCATTTTGATATCTAAATTTATCGAAGTGTCCATTTTCTAACAAATTTCTTTAGATACTAATTAATTAATTAAAAGTATTTTTTATGTCACATTTTACCAATAGTGAACTTTAAGGTTGGAGTCACCAGAGTCGAAAGAATTTTACTGACTCCAACTAAAAGCATCCAACTCTGGCAACTCCAACTCAACAGATCAAAATCAACATTTTTTTTAATATTTTTAAACAATTTGATATGAAAACTATAGAAAACTCAATGACTATCTGGTAAAATTTGGTTTAAATCAACACAGTATTATGCACTTGAAACAATAACTATTTTGAATCAGTCCCACACATAATCTATAACTGTCCCATATATTCTTATGAAAGACTAATTTTGCAGTTGAGACTGGATGTATTACAGATTTATTGGCCCTACTATCTATCAAACTTAATAGAAAACAAAACTTTCCCATATTTCTGAAATTTATTGACTTCATCTTCAAAAAAAAAATTTTCAATATGAAAATAATCACTAATTTATAACTTAAGTTGTATTTATACTTTCAACATCTGTTCCTGCAACCATATATCAGTTTTAAGTATTGTTCTCACTAAGAGTAATGCACTTTTATCAACATCTATCTATCTAACGTGAAAACTAAATTATATTTTAATTATTGTATTTCATTTTATTATGTCTGTAAAATAATTGTATTTCTTTTTATTCACGTTTTATCAATATATTTCTAAATGAGATGATCTTTATGTCTAAACCTTCTAAATGATATTATATTCATCATTTCTTAATAGCAAATGATTAAGCCTACATACCATAATTTCCTGCCTGTAATCCACTGCAGCATATAATCTTTGAGGCTAAGATTCAGTTGGTCGAAAAAGTTTATCATCATAAAACTTGCACAAGTTTACACTATCATTCATTTGCTTTCTTGCACATCAGCAATGAAATGATGTAATTTATAAGGATATCTTAATAATTTAAAAATATATTCACAAATTTAGGAAAGGAATGAAACAATTCACTTGAAACAATACAATAAAAATCCAAAATTATATAATGCAATCAGTTCCTCCTAACTTACATCATCCAACTTTTAATTATTTTGAGTACAAACAATCTGTTATACTCACTAATAGCTTATTAGAGTTAACATTTAATTTTTGCACTAATGTGAAAGGTAAAACAATAAGTTCTATAGAACAATACTCATAAGTTTGTTTAACTACAACTTGGGTTGGCTTTATTGACAAAATTGAAACAAAACTAACTTTATGTGGAGCTGTTCAGTCCAGGACATCATTCTAATCTAAATCTAATCTAAGTTATAATAAAGTTAAAACAACTTAAAAAATTTTTTAAATATTCTCACTTTAAAAGTGTCCTATACTCTTAGTCTCTCTTCATACACTATCAGGAAATAAAGTTTCACACTGGAGTCGACCTTTATTTGGAGGTTTCTCATCTGCTTTAACATGCAAAACATTGTGTCATCACCAGAGGAAAGATTATAATCAATTATAAAAATGACACCATTAATAAAAATGTATAA
This sequence comes from Centruroides sculpturatus, assembly GCF_000671375.1. Lineage (NCBI taxonomy): Eukaryota > Metazoa > Arthropoda > Arachnida > Scorpiones > Buthidae > Centruroides > Centruroides sculpturatus. The sequence continues at coordinate 39,410 of NW_019384744.1, read as the reverse complement.
CTTTCATTAATTTAAATGGGACTAAGAATTAACAATAAAATTGATTCCATACAAGTATTCCAATACTCAATATAATTTTTGATTCCTTTCAACAGTGTTATATTCCTGGCATTTTTGTGAATCTTTAGATTAATAAAATATTGTAATTAAATTGCACTACTATAAGAACTTTCTGGATCTGTTCTTAGAATGAAGTTTCTTTGTAGTAAAGAAGTCATGTAAAGAAAATTAAAAGTCTTCTTAATCAAGGTATCAGAGTTAGACACTATTATTTTTAAATTGAAATAACATGACTTCTGGTCCAAACAAGAAGTTCATATATAGTTAATCGAGGCCTCCTGTTCCTAAGCTTTCCATATCTGGTCTTGACTTTCATCTATCTAACTTCATTCTTGAGGTTAAGGAAGGACAGAAGACAGACTGATAGTTGGACAGCAGTGGTAATTTATAGTTCTGCAATTTAGAACTATAAATTACAAAAATTGGAACCCGAAAACAAACAGACTATGACCAGAGGTAACCATTGAATCATCATAGATAACTGCCTGAAACCATTGATTCATTGACCATTAATGGCTTTGAAGGCATTGCATAGCATTACACAAGGCCAACAGAACATGATACAAGCACCACAGATGACTAAAGATGTACACATTTGAGGATGGTGTATGCATGCATGATACCTATACACATTTGCTGCCTGCAATTTTTATTTGACTATTTTTAATACAAATCAAAATATTTTGATAGAAATGAACAAATCAGGATATTTTGGAAAAGTTTCTAAATAACTCCACAAAAAGTTTCTGATCAGGACAGTATTACAAATTGAACAAATCCCAAATAATATGGCAGCCGTAATTTTAGAGCCATTTTTGATGTGAAAAAATTATTGCAGATTGTACACAGAGACCTATAATCTGCACCTTCAAAATCAGAGGATTTTTAAATAGACTAGATAATCTACAGATTATAGTCAAGAAATTTCTGTAATGTGACTAAATAAATCTACTTTTGTAACATCAGTAAGATATTAGAAAAGTATATTTATAATATCAGTAAGATATTAGTCACTTAATTACTATCAACCAATGTTGATTAATAATTTATAATACTGATGACAAAAATAATCATAATACTTAAAAATAAAACCAACACCTTATAACACCCCAGCTATTATTTAATGTAACCAATAATGTTTTCAATCTAGTTTAATAGATCATCTTCAGTTGCATGAATAGAATGTAAAAAAAAAAAACATTAAAATATATACAAAATTTTAAAATTAAAGTTTACAACATTTGATTAACAAAAAAAGAACATGTCACATTAACTGTTCAAACACAAGAAAATCCATAAAACAACTAAAAATTGGACGTTAAAATGAAACAAAATTACCTACAAATACATGTAGATATGCCTTATTTGCTAATTAAAACATTGCATGTCATATCAAGTTAAGTTTCATATAACAATTTCCACATAGTGGACAGTTAAGTCCACATCTTGATGGTTAACACATCTGTGGTCTCTGTTTGCTTTGTCAGAGATTTCAATTGTTTTATGCTAACTATGTCATTCACTGGTCTAATGATCTCAGCATTTTCCCAAATAATTTGAAATCAAGTTCCTTAGCATATGCTAACAAAACAGTGTCATTTAGACCTTTCTTCATAGTCCATTTATGTTCCTTATCTCTATTACAGTAGAACCTCGAAAACTCGGCCTAATGTGGACCGAAGGGTGGCCGAGTTTGTGAAAATGCCGGGTTATCGGGAATGGGATTAAAAAAGGATAAGTATGCGTGTTTCCTCAGAAAATAGTGTACTGTACTTGTATGTATTGTTTGCTGGAGAATACAACAGAGAATAAACTGCCCAAATACCCTTAAACAAAGGAAAAGTACGTCCTTTATGAAAGCATAGAGCCTTTACTACATGAAAATGAAAATTAATGAATACACTGTGTACAGTAATTTACCTGATAAGACAGACCTCAGAAAAATACTTTATGAGAGCTTTTATACTTTTATAAAGCTGTCTATAATGAAAATTAATTAACTAAGGATTTTTTTGCCCTGCCAGGGTGTGGCCGAGTTATCCGGAGTGCCGGGTTATCGAGAGCCAAGTTTTCGAGGTTCTACTGTAATAAGATTCTGTGTGGTTGCATGATGTATTTCAATCTACTGTTGAGTCAGTGGTCCTATATAGGTATAGAATAAATGCCTCATTGCATAAAAGCTTGAAACTATTGTATTATGTTTCTAGGCAAGGCACAGATTGTTGTGTGCTATCTCCTTATGTATCTTATGGAAAGCAGGGAAATACTTCAATGTTACTCTTTTTTCTATCTTTTGTGATACTCCTTTCATCTTCTATGTTTCAAAAGCATTAATCAAATTGTTTATCAACTTGTTACAAAATGTTTATTGGAGTGCCATTTTCCTAATGTAATTAAGTTCCTTTAAGTTGTTGTGCATATTCATGAAATGTGCAAAAGCCCTTCTTATTAATGACCTGAAGACAATACAGTAGACCTCCTATAACACAGGTTCATATAAGACGGATTCGTATAACACAGCAGAAAAATTGTGATTATGTTCGTATAACATGGTAAAAGAATGAGACAGATTGTCAAGGCCGACTTGTGTCTCAACAGGATATCAAATCTGGACCAATAGTGGACATTGCACAAACCTAAACATGCAGCGGACCTACTAAAAAATATTTATTATTCAATGGCCATAAAAATTATATTTCTATTAATGATGTCTCCAAAGTTCAGCAAATTTTTCGCAGAAAGAATAACTTATCAGGAAACACATGACTGCCATCTGACGAGCCGCTCTGCGACGAAAATAAGCTTAAGCAATGGCATCGTCGAACAGTACACACTTGGTAAGTAATCCTACAATTTTATATTTATAGCATATAATTTTTTGGGAATAATCCATATAAACTATGTGTTTTGGAAATGTTGAGTCAAATTAGTCTAGAATAGATTAATTTTATGAAAGGAAACCTTAAACAGCCATAGCCCCTAAGCTGCACACGTGCTGGGCTGTAATTGGCTCATGTATTTAAGTGTCTTGTACAACACGGAATTCATATAACACAGAACGTATCTACCGTGTTATAGGGGGGGTCTACTGTAACCACTTGAAATGTGTGGAATGAAAGTAGGATAATAAATACAGGGTGGGAAAGAAAGTGATTTAATACACCTGCTACAGAATATAGAATATATTCAAAGCTAATTCACTCATGTCAGGAACACACTAGACCAGGCATGGCCAACATGCAGCCTGTCTAATGAATTTATGTTGCCCATGATTAATCTTTCAATATTGCTACTCAAGTCTGAATAGCTTGATGGAAAATTCTGTCACCTAAAAAAAAAAGTCAACAACTCATTGTGCATTTAGAGTTAACACTCCATTACAAATCATGATAATGTGAAAAATGTATCTGTAATCTCTATGTACAATTTAGTCTCTACGGGGTGACACCACAATGGGATCTCACACCACCTCAAAATCTTCCTAGGGCTGCCTCTGGTTTGGCCCGTGAAAAAAGTTTTCTTTCCAATTCAGCCCAGGGGCAAAAACTGTTGGCCACCCCTGCACTAGACTAACAGGAGAAACAGATTGATATGTGTTACATGCACAGCCGCCATCTTGAATGAAACACCAAAACTGTAAATGGGAAGAGGGTCATGTGACACATCATTTAAAGTCAAAATTTCACAAGGAATTGAATTACTGAAAGATTTTATTGACCTATCTTAAACAGTTAGAGTTATGCATGTTACACAATGTGCTTTAAGTACATTCTATATTCTGTAGAAAGAATGTTAAGTATATTAAACAATTGGAAGCCCAATATATATACAGTATATATATATATAGATACATAGCTAAATAATTGCCTTAAATACTCAAACTATAAATCTTATAGTTTTAATAATTACTACTAAGTAATTTGCTACTAGAGATAGACATTAGATGCGATCTTCCAGTTGATTCTAAATTATTTAATAAATTATTTAAATTATAATTATTAACTTAGATAAGAGATAGCGCCTAACATGGGTGGCCAACAGTTTTTGCTCCTGGGCTGGATTGGAAAGAAAACTTTTTCCATGGGCCAAACCAGAGGTTGCCCTAGGAAGATTTTGAGGTGGTGCGAGATCTCATTGTGGTGTCACCCCATAGAGACTAAATTGTAGACAGAGATTACAGATACATTTCTCACATTATCATGCTTTATCATGATTTGTAATGGAGTGTAAACTCTTAAGTGCACAGTGAGTTGTTGACCTCTTCTTTTTTTTTTTACGCGACAGAATTTTTCATTGAGCTATTCAGACTTGAGTAGATAATATTGATAGATCGATCACAGGCCACAAATTCATTAGATGGGCCGTATGTTGGCCATGCCTGGCCTAACATCTACCTATAGTAGAAAATTACCTAGTATTAATTATTAAAAATAGTGAATTTATAGCCTGAGTATAGGCAATTCAATTGTTTGGCTATGTAAGGGTGTTAAGTGATTTTCTTTTCCACCCTATAGTTTTCTGATATATGCTAATATGGATCTCACCTCTTCTAAAAGTGAGGGTGATGACTAGAAAATGAACTTCCATTTGACTTTCTTATTCTAATTGTAGCTGTAGTCCATATAGATTGTTATTAATCTATTGGAGAAACTGTTGCACATTAGGCTGCATACAATAAGACGTAGGCTATATATCTAGCATAGATGGCAATTTGGTGCTGAAAAACTAATATCCTTCAGCATTTAGAAAAAATGTTGCTAAGTTCACATAAAATCCCTGAAGTAAGAAATGCTCATAGGCACACATCTGTCTTGTATATAGACCTTTAAACAATGAACAATAACAGACTAGATGTGTGAGTTCCAATATGTAATGATGTTACTTATGGGCTGAGCTGATGTTATATAAGATGAAAATCTCTAAGTTCACAAAAGCATGGTGGAAGTTTGATGATGGATAAACTGAATGGAAATCCATAACTGTCATATACTGTACTCTTCATCAACTAAGAAAACAATTATGTAGGCACTCTAATACTTGTAAGGAGTTTCTTAGAATGAGCTGATATTACATCTCCCTGTTGTTGAAGAATCTCATAAGTTGTTTTTCTTTTAAGAAAGTGAGTGATGTACATTTCTCAACAGGTCATATTTGTATGCCCACTTTATGGGTTTTGGTAAATAAAAATATATGTGGAATTTTGGAGAATCAATGATTGAACATTGTATTTACAAAAGACGTGTCAAAGAAGTGTTAGTTAACTTCTTTATTCTATGTTATAATGAACACAGGAATCTCATGTCTGGTACTTGTGAACTCTCCATGTTTGTGATATACTCATCCAACTTTTCCATATAAGTACTTCACTTTACTAAGAACACCATTTTAGATTTGTCAGCCTTCAAAATAACCACATTTTTTTACTTCAATCATCTATTATTTCATGTTGCATACCAAAATTGTTGTGAATTCCATTTATCTTTTGCATTACATGCCTATTGAGCCATTTTCTAATGGTAAAAATCTCTGTATCAACCAAATACTTGATAATCTTTTCAATATCTGGTATAAAGGCTTCTGGATACACATCAAAGGTGTGTATAAGAGTGCCAAACTGCATGACTTGAAAAATGCATTGTGATAGAGTTAAGTTATCCCATTAATCTGTAAGGAACCTACTAACTAGCATATTATGTCTTCTATTTTTTGCCACTTAGTTTCATATCCATGTAAACAAAAATAAATTAAAAAAAAAAAAAAGTGCTATCCTTCCAAGATACCAATCAACATTACCATTACATTACTGAAAAAATAACTTGAAAACATTTATTAAAACTGAATTAAAGAAGCATTTTGTTAGAATCAATCAAAATATGTTCTCTTTTGTCATGTTCCTTCAACAAAGAAGCATCCAAACACAGTTGTAACAAAAAATATAATCACTTATTGTATTTGATCATGTAAAAAGATTCTCACTCCAGTCTAAATAAAAAGATAATGCTCCTGAAATTATGCTGAGCTCTCAACAGGGATCATTGACATGGCTCTAGCGATAGCAAATCAAGTAGTACAACTGCACACTTTGTAACTTAATTTGACATTTTTGTTAAGAACATAAATAACTACATAATGCAATGCATATGAAAAGAATCACATATCCATTAGGTTCTGTTCATACAAATACAAATCTCAAGAAATTGAATCATCTCAAAAAAATATTAAATAGACTACCAATTTATTTTAGAACAATGCTGTTACTTATCAATTCACATAATTTTTTAATTATCAAATTATTTAATTAAAAATTTTTTAAATTCAATGATAAATTTTATATATATATA